>NC_088396.1:29695577-29913077 GCF_034236695.1 Oncorhynchus nerka | reverse complement strand
ACTCTTTGCTTGTTAGGCGTAACAACGAAAAAACGCCACCTGCTGGAAGGAGACAGATTTTCTGCCGAGTTGAGCCTCTCTTCCTTACTGTTTGTGGCCATTCGCTTTTTTAGCTGTCTCTCTGGCGCAATCGGCTAGGGCGTTAGATTATTCATCTGAAGGTTGATGGTTTGAACCTACCCAGGAAGAGAGTTTTTTTAGTCACAAACAATCCTCATAAGATATTCAGCGGGTTGTTATGTGCAGGGTTTTGTTCCATGGCAGCACCAACACACTTCATTCACTACACACGCCTGCATACATATACAATAGCGTTCTAGGACTAGGAGTGTTGACCCACTAAAAAAAGCTGCAGCGCTCAGGCTCTGTATAAAGTGAGAACCTAGCAGCGAATGATTTCAGCACCACGCACAGTACTTTCTTCTATCGCGTCACGTCACGTCTCGTCTCAGTTGTCTCTGTGGCGCAATCGGCTAGCGCGTTAGACTGTTAATCTAAAGGTTGGTGGTTCGAGCCCACCCAGGGACGGAAAGTTTTTCTTATCACATAACGATTGAACAGACTATTTGCGGAATGTAATGAATGGAGTCATACTTTCAGAACCATGTGACTGCGCGTCCACTGCATGAGGTAGATACTCATAAACACTTTCACTTTAGAGGAGATGGAAACTGCCAGTGACCATTATACAGTAATGAATAAAAATAAACTATGTTAGAACATAGGAATGCAAAATTAATAACATAGCAATAACCTAATAGCAATAGCATTTTTGTTTACATATGTTTTCTGTGCTTCCGATTCATGGTGTTGTATATCGAAAGCAGCTTCCACATGTTTAACATAAAGGCTATCAAAAAGCATCTGGAAACCAAACAACTCAACTCATTAGAATGAAGTTATTCAACCGCTTGATAAGAACATCGCCAGGAGATCTAAAGGCGGGAAGACGCTATCGTTGACAAATAGCGGAGAAGTAATAATATGGTCTAAGTGTAAGTGCTATTTCCCATGTGAGAATATAGTGGGACACATGTATTACTGTCTATTTGACTATATTTGCTGTAATATTTGTGTCATTGAAGCTCAGCAAAACCCGCGTCCTCCACAAAAAACAACCCTACAGGCGTTAGGGCACCCAGCCCATTTCAGCACTTCTTTTTTTATTGGAGAAGGGGAGCGTGGGCGGGGTATTAGGGGTGAGTGCTGTGTGCACGGAGTGTAATTAGGAGCTATATTAGCTATATATCGATGAAGCGTTACAGATTGTGCGATAGAAATGTAAGGTTAATTTCCGATTGGGCTGGGCGGGATTTACCGTGAATGCAGTTTCCGCCAACGTGGAAACATTGCCTTTAGATTTCAACCAGGCTGTAATGCTGAACTTCAGCACTACAGATTGAATAGTAGAACCCTAAATTAAGCTTGACTATTTTTACATATCATTAAACAATAACCAGCTCCACAAGCTTTAATGGCTGCTGCTTTGTAATTCACAGCTGTGAATCTTGGTGATGTCCTGGAGGGTCTGTAATTCACAGCTGTGAATCTTGGTGATGTCCTGGAGGGTCTGTAATTCACAGCTGTGAATCTTGGTGATGTCCTGGAGGGTCTGTAATTCACAGCTGTGAATCTTGGTGATGTCCTGGAGGGTCTGTAATTCACAGCTGTGAATCTTGGTGATGTCCTGGAGGGTCTGTAATTCACAGCTGTGAATCTTGGTGATGTCCTGAAGGGTACTGTGATAACTGATAATATTGTAATCCTCTATGGCTGATGGTGAGGTGCTGTATAGTGTGGATGTGTACTAGACCAGATAACGGAAAACTGTGACGGTTATATGCTGACCAGACTGCTCGCATGAGTACGTCAGCGTGCACATGTTGATTTTGTCCACCCACACCAGACGCGATCAGCACATGCAGGTTGAAATATCAAAACAAATTCTGAACCAACTATATTAATTTGGGGACAGATTGAAAAGCATTGAACATTTATGGCAATTTGGCTAGCTTGCTGTTGCTAGCTAATTTGTATTGGGATATGAACATTGGGTTGTTATTTTAGCTGAAAGGTCCTCTACACCGACAATTAATCCACAGATAAAAGGGTAAACCGAGTCCCCACACATGCGGAGACCGCACCTAGTTTAACTGGCGCCACCAGAGATGCAACCTCTCTCATCATCACTCAATGCCTAGGTTTACCTCCACTGTACTCTCACCCTACCATACCCGTGTTTTCACATTATACCCTGAATCTATCCTACCACGCCCAGAAATCTGCTCTTTTTATTCTCTGTTCCCAAAGCACTAGACGACCAGTTCTTATAGCCTTTAGCCGTACCCTCACCCTACTCCTCCTCTGTTCCTCTGGTGATGTAGAGGTTAACCCAGGCCCTGTGTGTCCCCAGGCACTCTCATTTGTTGACTTCTGTAACTGTAAAAGCCTTGGGTTCATGCCTGTTAACATCAGAAACCTCTTTCCTAAGTTTGCTTTATTCACTGCTCACATTCTGCCAACCCTGATGTCCTAGCCATGTCTGAATCCTGGTTTAGGAATCTCTCCATAAATAAGTACCTCACTGTTGCCGCTTGTTATAGACCCCCCCTCAGCTCCCAGCTGTACCCTGGACACTGTATGTGAATTGATTGCCCCCCATCTATCGTCAGAGTTCATACTGTTAAGTGACCTAAACTGGGATATGCTTAACACCCCGGCCGTCCTACAATCTAAGCTAGATGCCCTCAATCTCACACAAATGATCAAGGAACCCACCAGGTACAACCCCAAATCCGTAAACATGGGCCCCTCATAGATATCATCCCGACCAACTAGCCCTCTAAATACACCTCTGCTGTTTTCATCCAGGATTTCAGCAATCACTGCCTCATTGCCTGCGTCCGTTATGGGTCCAGCGCTCATCACTGTCAAACACTCCCTAAAACACTTCTGCGAGTAGGCCTTTCTAATCGACTTGGCCCGGGTATCCTGGAAGGATATTTACCTCATCCCGTCAGTAGAGGATGCCTGGTTGTTTTTTAAAAGTGCTTTCCTCACCATTTTAAATAAGCATGCCCCGTTCAAAAAAATGTAGAACTAAGACCAGATATAGCCCTTGCTTCACCCCAGACTTGACTGCTCTTGACCAACACAAAAACATCCTATGGCGCACTGCACTAGCTTTGAATAGTCCCCGCGATATGCAACTCTTCAGGAAGTCAGGAACCAATATACACAGTCAGTTAGGAAAGCAAAGGCTAGCTTTTTCAAACAGAAATTTGCATCCTGCAGCACAAATTCCAAAAGGTTTTTGGACACTGTAAAGTCTATGGAGAATAAGAGCACCTCCTCCCAGCTGCCCACTGCACTGAGGCTGGGAAACACTGTCACCACCGAAAAATCCACAATAATCGAGAATTTCAATAGGCATTCCTCGGCCAACAGCTCTGCACCTCCCGCAGCAACTTTTATGTTCTTTTACACACCAGTTTTTCTAGTGGCACATCCTCATCTGCCCATCTATCACTCCAGTGTTAATAGCTCAATTGTAATTACTTCGCCTCTTTGGCCTATTTATTGCCTTACCCCCTTACTTCATTTGCACCCACTGTATTAGGGCTGGGCGATAATTCAATATCAATAATTATCAAGGTAATTTCTTCCCTCAATAATGATATAAAAACATTTAGATACATTTTCGAAAATGTCGATATAGAATAATTAGGTACAGCAGTCCATATCATCTCTGTGACCCAGCAGGAACGTGCAGAGAAGTGACAATATGCACGTGGAGAGGTATACGCCCACGAAAAACCACTTAGCACCTCGAGTGACGGAGTCGCCACTATTAACCATGACAAATTAGTGATGTAGGCGAAAACAGTGGTAGTGATAGCCATGGAGAAGGAGCAGCTTCCAACAAAGAAAGTATTGATAAAAAGGGTTAAACTGTTTCAGTAATTTGGAAGTGGTTTGGCTTTTTGAAGTCCGACAAAGAGCAGAGCAATGTTCGGTGCAAATTGTGCCGTAGAAAGGTGACTACGAAGTCTGGTAATACGACAAACCTTTTTCAACATCTGAAGCAAAATCACTCTTTGGAACATGCATGAAGTTTGAGTTTGCGCCACGGTATTGATAAACGCCCCTCAAGCACCAGACAATCTAGGGACGTTTTCCCGAAGCAGTCAACACTGACAGCGTTTATGCCCTACAAGCAAACATCGAAAAGACAAAGACATCACAAATGCTATTATGCATTGCATTGCTAAGGGCATGCTACCAATTAGTACAGTCGAAAAGGAAGGTTTCAAGAGGCTTATCATTTCAATTGACCCCAGGTACGTGCTCCCTGGCCCAGGTACGTGCTCCCTGGCCCAGGTACGTGCTCCCTGGCCCAGGTACGTGCTCCCTGGCCCAGGTACGTGCTCCCTGGCCCAGATACGTGCTCCCTGGCCCAGGTATGTGCTCCCTGGCCCAGGTACGTGCTCCCTGGCCCAGGTACGTGCTCCCTGGCACAGGTACGTGCTCCCTGGCCCAGGTACGTGCTCCCTGGCCCAGGTACGTGCTCCCTGGCCCAGATACGTGCTCCCTGGCCCAGGTACGTGCTCCCTGGCCCAGGTACGTGCTCCCTGGCCCAGGTACGTGCTCCCTGGCCCAGGTACGTGCTCCCTGGCCCAGGTACGTGCTCCCTGGCCCAGGTACGTGCTCCCTGGCCCAGGTACGTGCTCCCTGGCCCAGGTACGTGCTCCCTGGTCGCAAACATGAAACAGTTTTCCTTAAAGTATAATTTTATGTGTAGCTCACTTAATAATAAAAAAGTAACCTTTCTTTAACTAGGCAAGGCAGCTAAGAACAACTTCTTATTTACAATGATGGCCTATCGGGGAACATTGGTTTAACTGCCTTGTTCAGGGGCAGAACGACATTAGAAAATAATTATCCAGTGACCATACAATGTTTACCAGGGGGCAGAGATCCCGACGTTAAGGCTAATCTGAAGATGGTGCTGGCTAAGGCTAAAACTGGCGAGTGTAGAGAGTATAGGGATATTGTTATCCACGTTGGCACCAAGGATGTTAGGATGAAACAGTCAGAGGTCACCAAGTGCAACATAGCTTCAGCGTGTAAATCAGCTAGAAAGATGTGCCGGCATCGAGTAATTGTCTCTGGCCCCCTCCCAGTTAGGTGGAGTGATGAGCTCACAGCATAGTCTCACAACTCAATCGCTGGTTGAAAACGGTTTTCTGCTCCTCACAAAACATAGAATTTGTAGATAATTGGCCCCCTTTCTGGGACTCACCCACAAACAGGACCAAGCCTGGCCTGCTGAGGAGTGACGGACTCCATCCTAGCTGGAGGGGTGCTCTCATCTTATCTATGTTGGGCTCTAACTCCTCTAGCTCCACAGTGAGATAGGTGCAGGCCAGGCAGCAGGCTGTTAGCCAGCCTGCCAGCTTAGTGGAGTCTGCCACTAGCATAGTCAGTGTAGTCACCTCAGCTATCACCATTGAGACCATGTCTGTGCCTCGATCTAGGTTGGGCAACACTAAACATGGCGGTGTTCGCCTTAGCAATCTCACTGGAATAAAGAACTCCATTCCTGTCATTATTGAAAGAGATTGTGATATCTCACATCTCGTGACTCTGCACAACACTGCCAGGACCAAGGATCAAGGGAGACACTCAAGTTTTTTAATACTTTATCTCTTGACACATTGATGAAAATAATATTGGCCTCTAAAGCTTCAAGCTGGATACTGGACCCTATTCCAACTAAACTACTGAAAGATCTGCTTCCTGTGCTTGGCCCTCCTATGTTGAACATAATACATGGCTCCCTATCCACTGGATGTGGACCAAATGCACTAAAAGTGGCAGTAATAAAGCCTCTCTTGAAAAAGCCAATCCTTGACCCAGAAAATATAAACTATCGACCTATATCGAATCCCATTCCTCTCAAATGTTTTGGAAAAAGCTGTTGCGCAGCAACTCACTGCCTTCCTGAAGACAAACAATGTATACGAAACACTTCAGTATGGTTTTAGACCCCATCATAGCACTGAGACTGCACTCGTGAAGGTGGTAAATGACCTTTTAATGGCGTCAGACCAAGAATCTGCATCTGTCCTCCTGCTCCAAGACCTTAGTGTTTCTTTGTATACCATCAATCACCACATTCTTTTGCAGAGATTGAAAACCCAAATTGGTCTACACGGATAAGATCTGGCCTGGTTTAGATCTTATCTGTCGGAAAGATATCAGTTTGTTTCTGTGGATGGTTTGTCCTCTGACAAATCAACAGTACATTTCGGTGTTCAAGGTTCCGTTTTAGGACACTATTGTTTTCACTATATATTTTACCTCTTGGTGATGTCATTTGGAAACATAATGTTAACTTTCACTGCTATGCGGAAGATATACAGATGTACATTTCGATGAAACATGGTGAAGCCCCAAAATTGCCCTCCCTGGAAGCCTGTGTTTCAGACATAAGTGGATGGCGTCAAATGTTTTACTTTTAAACTCGGACAAAACAGAGATGCTAGTTCTAGGTCCCAAGAAACAAAGGGATCTTCAGTTGGATCTGACAATTAATCAGTAATGATGGGGCGGTGAGTCGGAAGCAGGTGCAGGTGAAACATTTTAGTAATACAAAAAAACAAAGAACACGACACTAACATAAGGCAGTCCACCGATACATAAGCACAATACCAACTGGTGAGTGGACATGGGAGAGTTACATATGAAGGGGAGGAAATGATGAAGGTAATGGAGTCCAGGTGTGAATCATAATGATCATAATCATTATGATTATGGAGCAGGAGCAGACGTGACATAATCGTGATGGTTGTCATCTCAAATAAAACTGTGAAAGACCTCAGTGTTACTCTAGACCCTGATCTCTCTTGATGAACATATCAAGAATATTTCAAGGACAGCTTTTTTTCATATTTGTAACATTGCAAAAATCTGAAACTTTCTGTCCAAAAATGAGGCAGAAAAATGTATCCATGCTTTTGTCACTTCTAGATTAGACTACTGCAATGCTCTACTTTCTGGCTACCTGGATAAAACACTAAATAAACTTCAGTTAGTGCTAAACACGGCTCTCTACACTGGGTTCCTGTTAAGGCTAGGGCTGATTTTAAGGTTTTACTTCTGACCTACAAAGCATCACATGGGCTTGCTCCTACCTATCTTTCCGATTTGGTCCTGCCGTACATACCTACACGTACGCTACGGTTACAAGACGCAGGGCTCCTTACTGTCCCAAGAATTTCTAAGCAAACAGCTGGAGGCAGGACTTTCTCATATAGAGCTCAATTGTTATGGAATGGTCTGCCTATCCATGTGAGAGACGAAGACGTGGTCTCAACCTTTAAGTCTTTATTGAAGACTCATCACTTCAGTAGGTGCTATGATTGAGTTTAGTCTGGCCCAGGGGTGTGAAGGTGAACAGAAAGGCACTGGATCGACGAACCGCCCTTGCTGTCTCTGCCTGGCCGGTTTCCTTCTCTCCACTGGGATTCTCTGCCTCTAACCCTGTTACGGGGGCTGAGTCACTGGCTTACTGGTGCTCTTCCATGCCGTCCCTAGGAGGGATGCGTCACTTGAGTGGATTGAGTCACTGACGTGATCTTCCTGTGTAGGTTGGCTCCCCCCTCGGGTTCGTGCCATGGGGGAGATCTTTGTGGGCTATACTCAGCCTTGTCTCAGGGTAGTAAGTTGGTGGTTGAAGATATCTCTCTAGTGGTGTGGGGGCTGTGCTTTGGCAAAGTGGCTGGGGTTATATCCTGCCTGTTTGGCCCTGTCCGGGAGTATCGTCGGACAGGGCCAAGGTATCTCCCAACCCCTCCTGTCTAAGCCTCCAGTATTTATGCTGCAGTAGTTTATGTGACGGGGGGCTAGGGTCACTCTGTAATATCTGGAGTATTTCTCCTGTTTTATCCGGTGTCCTGTGTGAATTTAAGTATGCTCCCTCTAATTCTCTCTCTCTCTCGTTTTCTCTCTTTCTCTGGAGGATCTAAGCCCTTGGACCATGCCTCAGGACTGCCTGGCCTGATGACTCCTTGCTGTCCCCAGTCCCCCTGGTCGTGCTGCTGCTCCAGTTTCAACGGTTCTGCCTGCGGCTATGGAACCCTGACCTGTTCACATGACGTGCTACCTCGTCCCGGATCTGTTGTTTTGGACTCTCTACCGCACCTGCTGTCTCTAACTCTTAATGATCTGCTATGAAAAGCCAACTGACATTTACTCCTGAGGTGCTGACCTGTTGCATCCTCTACAACCACTGTGATTATTATTATTATCTGACCCTGCTGGTCATCTATGAACGTTTGAACATCTTGGCCATGTCAGGTTATAATCTCCACCCGGCATAGCCAGAAGAGGACTGGCCATCCCTCAGAGCCTGGTTGCTTTCTAGGTTTCTTCCTAGGTTTCCGGCCTTTCTAGGGAGTTTTTCCTAGCCACCGTACTTCTACATCTGCATTGCTTGCTGTTTGGGGTTTTAGGCTGGGTTTCTGTACAGCACTTTGTGACATCGGCTGATGTAAAAAGGACTTTATAACTACATTTGATTTGATTTGATATGCTGTAATAGAAGTAAGGCCGTGCTCATAAAAAAATATTTGTGCCCCCTATAATCTTAAACGGCACTGACCGCCACTGGCAGGGATATTAGAATGCCATTTTAGGGTTAGGTATAGGGTTGTTGCTACGGTTAGGGTTGAACCGGGATGTAGAAATGATGCTAGGGTTAGGGGTAAACCGGGATGTAGACATGATGCTAGGGTTAGGGTTGAACCAGGATGTAGACATGATGCTAGGATTAGGATTGAACCAGGACGTAGACATGATGCTAGGGTTAGGGTTGAATCAGGATGTAGACATGATGCTAGAGTTCGGGTTAAACCAGGATGTAGACATGATGCTAGGGTTAGGGTTAGGGTTAGGGGTAAACCAGGATGTAGACATGATGCTAGGATTAGGTTTGAACCAGGATGTAGACATGATGCTAGGGTTAGGGGTAAACCAGGATGTAGACATGATGCTAGGGTTAGGGGTAAACTAGGATGTAGACATGATGCTAGGGTTAGGGTTGAACCAGGATGTAGACATGATGCTAGGGTTAGGGTTGAACCAGGATGAAGACATGATGCTATGGTTAGGGGTAAACCAGGATGTAGACATGATGCTAGGGTTAGGGTTGAACCAGGATGTAGACATGATGCTAGGGTTAGGGTTGAACCAGGATGTAGACATGATGCTAGGGTTAGGGCTAAACCAGGATGTAGACATGATGCTAGGTTTAGGGCTAAACCAGGATGTAGACATGATGCTAGGGTTAGGGGTAAACCAGGATGTAGACATGATGCTAGGGTTAGGGGTAACCCAGGATGTGGACATTATGCTAGGGTTAGGGGTAAACCAGGATGTAGACATGATGCTAGGTTTAGGGTTGAACCAGGATGTAGACATGATGTTAGGGTTGAACCTGGATGTAGACATGATGCTAGGTTTAGGGGGAAAACCAGGATGTAGACATGATGCTACGGTTAGGGTTAAACCAGGATGTAGACATGATGCTAGGGTTAGGGTTAAACCAGGATGTAGACATGATGCTAGGGTTAGGGGTAAACTAGGATGTAGACATGATGCTAGGGTTAGGGTTAGGGTTAGGGTTGAACCAGGATGTAAACATGATGCTAGGGTTAGGGTTAAACCAGGATGTAGACATCAAATCAAATCAAATCAAATCAAATCACATTTTATTTGTCACATACACATGGTTAGCAGATGTTAATGCGAGTGTAGCGAAATGCTTGTGCTTCTAGTTCCGACAATGCAGTGATAACCAACAAGTAATCTAACTAACAATTCCAAAACTACTGTCTTGTACACAGTGTAAGGGGATAAGGAATATGTACATAAGGATATATGAATGAGTGATGGTACAGAGCAGCATACAGTAGATGGTATCGAGTACAGTATATACATATGAGATGAGTATGTAGACAAAGTAAACAAAGTGGCATAGTTAAAGTGGCTAGTGACATAAGAATGCAGTCGATGATCTAGAGTACAGTATATACATATGCATATGAGATGAATAATGTAGGTTAAGTAACATTATATAAGGTAGCATTGTTTAAAGTGGCTAGTGATATATTTACATCATTTCCCATCAATTCCCATTATTAAAGTGGCTGGAGTTGGGTCAGTGTCAATGACAGTGTGTTGGCAGCAGCCACTCAATGTTAGTGGTGGCTGTTTAACAGTCTGATGGCCTTGAGATAGAAGCTGTTTTTCAGTCTCTCGGTCCCAGCTTTGATGCACCTGTACTGACCTCGCCTTCTGGATGATAGCGGGGTGAACAGGCAGTGGTTCGGGTGGTTGATGTCCTTGATGATCTTTATGGCCTTCCTGTAACATCGGGTGGTGTAGGTGTCCTGGAGGGCAGGTAGTTTGCCCCCGGTGATGCGTTGTGCAGACCTCACTACCCTCTGGAGAGCCTTACGGTTGAGGGCGGAGCAGTTGCCGTACCAGGCGGTGATACAGCCCGCCAGGATGCTCTCGATTGTGCATCTGTAGAAGTTTGTGAGTGCTTTTGGTGACAAGCCGAATTTCTTCAGCCTCCTGAGGTTGAAGAGGCGCTGCTGCGCCTTCTTCACGACGCTGTCAGTGTGAGTGGACCAATTCAGTTTGTCTGTGATGTGTATGCCGAGGAACTTAAAACTTGCTACCCTCTCCACTACTGATCCATCGATGTGGATAGGGGGGTGTTCCCTCTGCTGTTTCCTGAAGTCCACAATCATCTCCTTAGTTTTGTTGACGTTGAGTGTGAGGTTATTTTCCTGACACCACACTCCGAGGGCCCTCACCTCCTCCCTGTAGGCGGTCTCGTCGTTGTTGGTAATCAAGCCTACCACTGTTGTGTCGTCCGCAAACTTGATGATTGAGTTGGAGGCGTGCGTGGCCACGCAGTCGTGGGTGAACAGGGAGTACAGGAGAGGGCTCAGAACGCAACCTTGTGGGGCCCCCGTGTTGAGGATCAGCGGGGAGGAGATGTTGTTGCCTACCCTCACCACCTGGGGGCGGCCCGTCAGGAAGTCCAGTACCCAGTTGCACAGGGCGGGGTCGAGACCCAGGGTCTCGAGCTTGATGACGAGCTTGGAGGGTACTATGGTATTGAATGCCGAGCTGTAGTCGATGAACAGCATTCTCACATAGGTATTCCTCTTGTCCAGGTGGGTTAGGGCAGTGTGCAGTGTGGTTGAGATTGCATCGTCTGTGGACCTATTTGGGCGGTAAGCAAATTGGAGTGGGTCTAGGGTGTCAGGTAGGGTGGAGGTGATATGGTCCTTGACTAGTCTCTCAAAGCACTTCATGATGACGGAAGTGAGTGCTACGGGGCGGTAGTCGTTTAGCTCAGTTACCTTAGCTTTCTTGGGAACAGGAACAATGGTGGCCCTCTTGAAGCATGTGGGAACAGCAGACTGGTATAGGGATTGATTGAATAGTCCGTAAACACACCGGCCAGCTGGTCTGCGCATGCTCTGAGGGCGCGGCTGGGGATGCCGTCTGGGCCTGCAGCCTTGCGAGGGTTAACACGTTTAAATGTCTTACTCACCTCGGCTGCAGTGAAGGAGAGACCACATGATTTCGTTGCAGGCCGTGTCAGTGGCACTGTATTGTCCTCAAAGCGGGCAAAAAAGTGATTTAGTCTGCCTGGGAGCAAGACATCCTGGTCCGTGACTGGGCTGGGTTTCTTCTTGTAGTCCGTGATTGACTGTAGACCCTGCCACATGCCTCTTGTGTCTGAGCCATTGAATTGAGATTCCACTTTGTCTCTGTACTGACGCTTAGCTTGTTTAATAGCCTTGCGGAGGGAATAGCTGCATTGTTTATATTCGGACATGTTACCAGACACCTTGCCCTGATTAAAAGCAGTGGTTCGCGCTTTCAGTTTCACGCGAATGCTGCCATCAATCCACGGTTTCTGGTTTGGGAATGTTTTTATCGTTGCTATGGGAACGACATCTTCGACGCACGTTCTAATGAACTCGCACACCGAATCAGCGTATTCGTCAATATTTCCATCTGACGCAATACGAAACATGTCCCAGTCCACGTGATGGAAGCAGTCTTGGAGTGTGGAGTCAGCTTGGTCTGACCAGCGTTGGACAGACCTCAGCGTGGGAGCCTCTTGTTTTAGTTTCTGCCTGTAGGCAGGGATCAGCAAAATGGAGTCGTGGTCAGCTTTTCCGAAAGGGGGCGGGGCAGGGCCTTATATGCGTCGCGGAAGTTAGAGTAACAATGATCCAAGGTTTTACCACCCCTGGTTGCGCAATCAATATGCTGATAAGATTTAGGGAGTCTTGTTTTCAGATTAGCTTTGTTAAAATCCCCAGCTACAATGAATGCAGCCTCCGGATAAATGGTTTCCAGTTTGCAAAGAGTTAAATAAAGTTCGTTCAGAGCCATCGATGTGTCTGCTTGGGGGGGGATATATACGGCTGTGATTATAACCGAGGAGAATTCTCTTGGAAGATAATGCGGTCTACATTTGATTGTGAGGAATTCTAAATCAGGTGAACAGAAGGATTTGAGTTCCTGTATGTTTCCTTCATCACACCATGTCTCGTTAGTCATGAGGCATACGCCCCCGCCACTCTTCTTACCAGAAAGATGTTTGTTTCTGTCGGCGCGATGCGTGGAGAAACCCGTTGGCTGCACCGCAACGGATAGCGTCTTCCCAGTAAGCCATGTTTCTGTGAAGCAGAGAACGTTGCAGTCTCTGAAGTCCCTCTGGAATGCTACCCTTGCTCGGATTTCGTCAACCTTGTTGTCAAGAGACTGGACATTGGCAAGAAGAATGCTGGGGAGTGGTGCGCGATGTGCCCTTTTTCGGAGTCTGACCAGAACACCGCCTCGTTTCCCTCTTTTTCGGAGTCGTTTCCTTGGGTCGCTGCATGCGATCCATTCCGTTGTCCTGTTTGTAAGGACAACGGAATGGATCGCATGCAGCGACCCAAGGAAACGACTGATGTTAGGGTCAGGGTTGAACCAGGATGTAGACATGATGCTAGGTTTAGGGTTAAACCAGGATGTAGACATGATGCTAGGGTTAGGGGTAAACTAGGATGTAGACATGATGCTAGGGTTAGGGTTAGGGTTAGGGTTGAACCAGGATGTAAACATGATGCTAGGGTTAGGGTTAGGTTTAGGGGTAAACCAGGATGTAGACATGATGCTAGGTTTAGGGCTAAACCAGGATGTAGACATGATGCTAGGGTTAGGGGTAAACCAGGATGTAGACATGATGCTAGGATTAGGTTTGAACTAGGATGTAGACATGATGCTTGGGTTAAGGTTAAACCAGGATGTAGACATGATGCTAGGGATAGGGATGAACCAGGATGTAGACATGATGCTAGAGTTCGGGTTAAACCAGGATGTAGACATGATGCTAGGGTTAGGGTTAGGGTTGAACCAGGATGTAAACATGATGCTAGGGTTAGGGGTAAAACAGGATGTAGACATGATGCTAGGGTTAGGGGTAAACTAGGATGTAGACATGATGCTAGGGTTAGGGTTGAACCAGGATGTAGACATGATGCTAGGGTTAGGGTTGAACCAGGATGAAGACATGATGCTAGGCTTAGGGTTGAACCAGGATGTAGACATGATGCTAGGGTTAGGGTTAAAACAGGATGTAGACATGATGCTAGGGTTAGGGTTGAACCAGGATGTAGACATGATGCTAGGGTTAGGGCTAAACCAGGATGTAGACATGATGCTAGGTTTAGGGCTAAACCAGGATGTAGACATGATGCTAGGGTTAGGGGTAAACCAGGATGTAGACATGATGCTAGGGTTAGGGTTAACCCAGGATGTAGACATTATGCTAGGGTTAGGGGTAAACCAGGATGTAGACATGATGCTAGGTTTAGGGTTGAACCAGGATGTAGACATGATGTTAGGGTTGAACCTGGATGTAGACATGATGCTAGGTTTAGGGGGAAAACCAGGATGTAGACATGATGCTACGGTTAGGGTTAAACCAGGATGTAGACATGATGCTAGGGTTAGGGGTAAACCAGGATGTAGACATGATGCTAGGGTTAGGGGTAAACCAGGACGTAGACATGATGTTAGGGTCAGGGTTGAACCAGGATGTAGACATGATGCTAGGGTTAGGGTTGAACCAGGATGTAGACATGATGCTAGGTTTAGGGGTAAACCAGGATGTAGACATGATGCTAGGATTAGGGGTAAACCAGGATGTAGACATGGTGCTAGGGTTAGGGTTGAACCAGGATGTAGACATGATGCTAGGGTTAGTGTTAGGGTTGAATCAGGATGTAGACATGATGCTAGGGTTAGGGTTAGGGTTGAACCAGGATGTAAACATGATGCTAGGGTTAGGGTTAAACCAGGATGTAGACATGATGCTAGGGTTAGTGTTAGGGTTGAATCAGGATGTAGACATGATGCTAGGGTTAGGGTTAGGGTTGAACCAGGATGTAAACATGATGCTAGGGTTAGGGTTAAACCAGGATGTAGACATGATGCTAGGGTTAGGGGTAAACCAGGATGTAGACATGATGCTAGGGTTAGGGGTAAACTAGGATATAGACAATATGCTAGGGTTAGGGTTGAACCAGGATGTAGACATGATGCTAGGGTTAGGGTTAGGGTTGAACCAGGATGTAGACATGATGCTAGGTTAGGATTGAACCAGGACGTAGACATGATGCTAGGGTTAGGGTTGAATCAGGATGTAGACATGATGCTAGGGTTAGGGGTAAACCAGGATGTAGACATGATGCTAGGGTTAGGGGTAAACTAGGATATAGACAATATGCTAGGGTTAGGGTTGAACCAGGATGTAGACATGATGCTAGGGTTAGGGTTAGGGTTGAACCAGGATGTAGACATGATGCTAGGATTAGGATTGAACCAGGACGTAGACATGATGCTAGGGTTAGGGTTGAATCAGGATGTAGACATGATGCTAGGGTTAGGGTTAGGGTTAGGGTTGAACCAGGATGTAGACATGATGCTAGGGTTAGGGTTAGAGTTCGGGTTAAACTAGGATGTAGACATGATGCTAGGGTTAGGGTTAGGGGTAAACCAGGATGTAGACATGATGCTAGGATTAGGTTTGAACTAGGATGTAGACATGATGCTAGGGTTAGGGATGAACCAGTATGTAGACATGATGCTAGAGTTCGGGTTAAACCAGGATGTAGACATGATGCTAGGGTTAGGGTTAGGGTTGAACCAGGATGTAAACATGATGCTAGGGTTAGGGTTGAACCAGGATGTAGACATGATGCTAGGGTTAGGGTTGAACCAGGATGAAGACATGATGCTAGGGTTAGGGTTGAACCAGGATGTAGACATGATGCTAGGGTTAGGGTTAAAACAGGATGTAGACATGGTGCTAGGGTTAGGGTTGAATCAGGATGTAGACATGATGCTAGGGTTAGGGTTAGGGTTGAACCAGGATGTAAACATGATGCTAGGGTTAGGGTTAAACCAGGATGTAGACATGATGCTAGGGTTAGGGGTAAACCAGGATGTAGACATGATGCTAGGTTTATGGGTAAACCAGGATGTAGACATGATGCTAGGATTAGGTTTGAACCAAGATGTAGACATGATGCTGGGGTTAGGGGTAAACCAGGATGTAGACATGATGCTAGGGTTAGGGGTAAACTAGGATGTAGACAATATGCTAGGGTTAGGGTTGAACCAGGATGTAGACATGATGCTAGGGTTAGGGTTAGGGTTGAACCAGGATGTAGACATGATGCTAGGATTAGGATTGAACCAGGATGTAGACATGATGCTAGAGTTCGGGTTAAACCAGGATGTAGACATGATGCTAGGGTTAGGGTTAGGGTTAGGGTTGAACCAGGATGTAAACATGATGCTAGGGTTACGGTTAGGGTTAGGGGTAAACCAGGATGTAGACATGATGCTAGAGTTCGGGTTAAACCAGGATGTAGATATGATGCTAGGGTTAGGGTTAGGGGTAAACCAGGATGTAGACATGATGCTAGGATTAGGTTTGAACTAGGATGTAGACATGATGCTTGGGTTAAGGTTAAACCAGGATGTAGACATGATGCTAGGGTTAGGGATGAACCAGGATGTAGACATGATGCTAGAGTTCGGGTTAAACCAGGATGTAGACATGATGCTAGGGTTAGGGTTAGGGTTGAACCAGGATGTAAACATGATGCTAGGGTTAGGGTTAAACCAGGATGTAGACATGATGCTAGGGTTAGGGGTAAACCAGGATGTAGACATGATGCTAGGTTTATGGGTAAACCAGGATGTAGACATGATGCTAGGATTAGGTTTGAACCAAGATGTAGACATGATGCTAGGGTTAGGGGTAAACCAGGATGTAGACATGATGCTAGGGTTAGGGGTAAACTAGGATGTAGACAATATGCTAGGGTTAGGGTTGAACCAGGATGTAGACATGATGCTAGGGTTAGGGTTAGGGTTGAACCAGGATGTAGACATGATGCTAGGATTAGGATTGAACCAGGATGTAGACATGATGCTAGAGTTCGGGTTAAACCAGGATGTAGACATGATGCTAGGGTTAGGGTTAGGGTTAGGGTTGAACCAGGATGTAAACATGATGCTAGGGTTAGGGTTAGGGTTAGGGGTAAACCAGGATGTAGACATGATGCTAGGATTAGGTTTGAACTAGGATGTAGACATGATGCTTGGGTTAAGGTTAAACCAGGATGTAGACATGATGCTAGGGTTAGGGATGAACCAGGATGTAGACATGATGCTAGAGTTCGGGTTAAACCAGGATGTAGACATGATGCTAGGGTTAGGGTTAGGGTTGAACCAGGATGTAAACATGATGCTAGGGTTAGGGTTAAACCAGGATGTAGACATGATGCTAGGGTTAGGGGTAAACTAGGATGTAGACATGATGCTAGGATTAAGGTTGAACCAGGATGTAGACATGATGCTAGGGTTAGGGTTGAACCAGGATGAAGACATGATGCTAGGGTTAGGGTTGAACCAGGATGTAGACATGATGCTAGAGTTCGGGTTAAACCAGGATGTAGACATGATGCTAGGATTAGGGTTAGGGTTGAACCAGGATGTAAACATGATGCTAGGGTTAGGGTTAAACCAGGATGTAGACATGATGCTAGGGTTATGGGTAAACTAGGATGTAGACATGATGCTAGGGTTAGGGTTGAACCAGGATGTAGACATGATGCTAGGGTTAGGGTTGAACCAGGATGAAGACATGATGCTAGGGTTAGGGTTGAACCAGGATGTAGACATGATGCTAGGGTTAGGGTTAAAACAGGATGTAGACATGGTGCTAGGGTTAGGGTTGAATCAGGATGTAGACATGATGCTAGGGTTAGGGGTAAACCAGGATGTAGACATGATGCTAGGGTTAGGGGTAAACCAGGATGTAGACATGATGCTAGGTTTATGGGTAAACCAGGATGTAGACATGATGCTAGGGTTAGGGGTAAACCAGGATGTAGACATGATGCTAGGTTTATGGGTAAACCAGGATGTAGACATGATGCTAGGATTAGGTTTGAACCAAGATGTAGACATGATGCTAGGGTTAGGGGTAAACCAGGATGTAGACATGATGCTAGCGTTAGGGGTAAACTAGGATGTAGACAATATGCTAGGGTTAGGGTTGAACCAGGATGTAGACATGATGCTAGGGTTAGGGTTAGGGTTGAACCAGGATGTAGACATGATGCTAGGATTAGGATTGAACCAGGATGTAGACATGATGCTAGAGTTCGGGTTAAACCAGGATGTAGACATGATGCTAGGATTAGGGTTAGGGTTAGGGTTGAACCAGGATGTAGACATGATGCTAGGGTTAGGGTTAGGGTTGAACCAGGATGTAGACATGATGCTAGGATTAGGATTGAACCAGGATGTAGACATGATGCTAGGGTTAGGGTTGAACCAGGATGTAGACATGATGCTAGGGTCAGGGTTGAACCAGGATGTAGACATGATGCTAGGCTTAGGTTGAACCAGGATGTAGACATGATGCTAGGTTTAGGGGTAAACCAGGATGTAGACATGATGCTAGGGTTAGGGGTAAACCAGGATGTAGACATGGTGCTAGGGTTAGAGTTGAACCAGGATGTAGACATGATGCTAGGGTTAGTGTTAGGGTTGAATCAGGATGTAGACATGATGCTAGGGTTAGGGTTAGGGTTGAACCAGGATGTAAACATGATGCTAGGGTTAGGGTTAAACCAGGATGTAGACATGATGCTAGGTTAGGGGTAAACCAGGATGTAGACATGATGCTAGGGTTAGGAGTAAACTAGGATGTAGACATGATGCTGGGGTTAGGGTTGAACCAGGATGTAGACATGATGCTAGGGTTAGGGTTAGGGTTGAACCAGGATGTAGACATGATGCTAGGATTAGGATTGAACCAGGACGTAGACATGATGCTAGGGTTAGGGTTGAATCAGGATGTAGACATGATGCTAGAGTTTGGGTTAAACCAAGATGTAGACATGATACTAGGTTAGGGTTAGGGTTAGGGTTGAACCAGGATGTAAACATGATGCTAGGGTTAGGGTTAGGGTTAGGGGTAAACCAGGATGTAGACATGATGCTTGGGTTAAGGTTAAACCAGGATGTAGACATGATGCTAGGGTTAGGGATGAACCAGGATGTAGACATGATGCTAGAGTTCGGGTTAAACCAGGATGTAGACATGATGCTAGGGTTAGGGTTAGGGTTGAACCAGGATGTAAACATGATGCTAGGGTTAGGGTTAAACCAGGATGTAAACATGATGCTAGGGTTAGGGGTAAACCAGGATGTAGACATGATGCTAGGGTTAGGGGTAAACCAGGATGTAGACATGATGCTAGGGTTAGGGTTGAACCAGGATGTAGACATGATGCTAGGGTTAGGGTTGAACCAGGATGAAGACATGATGCTAGGGTTAGGGTTGAACCAGGATGTAGACATGATGCTAGGGTTAGGGTTAAAACAGGATGTAGACATGATGCTAGGGTTAGGGTTGAACCAGGATGTAGACATGATGCTAGGTTTAGGGTTGAACCAGGATGTAGACATGATGCTAGGGTTAGGGGTATACCAGGATGTAGACATGATGCTAGGGTTAGGGTTGAACCAGGATGTAGACATGATGTTATGGTTGAACCTGGATGTAGACATGATTCTAGGGTTAGGGGTAAACCAGGATGTAGACATGATGCTACGGTTAGGGTTAAACCAGGATGTAGACATGATGCTAGGGTTAGGGTGAACCAGGATGTAGACATGATGCTAGGGTTAGGGTAAACCAGGATGTAGACATGATGTTATGGTTGAACCTGGATGTAGACATGATGCTAGGGTTAGGGTAAACCAGGATGTAGACATGATGTTATGGTTGAACCTGGATGTAGACATGATTCTAGGGTTAGGGGTAAACCAGGATGTAGACATGATGCTACGGTTAGGGTTAAACCAGGATGTAGACATGATGCTAGGGTTAGGGTTGAACCAGGATTTAGACATGATGTTAGGGTTGAACCTGGATGTAGACATGATGCTAGGTTTAGGGGGAAAACCAGGATGTAGACATGATGCTACGGTTACGGTTAAACCAGGATGTAGACATGATGCTAGGGTTAGGGGTAAACCAGGATGTAGACATGATGCTAGGGTTAGGAGTAAACCAGGATGTAGACATGATGTTAGGGTCAGGATGGAACCAGGATGTAGACATGATGCTAGGGTTAGGGTTGAATCAGGATGTAGACATGATGCTAGGTTTAGGGGTAAACCAGGATGTAGACATGATGCTAGGGTTAGGGGTAAACCAGGATTTAGACATGATGCTAGGGTTAGGATTGAACCAGGATGTAGACATGATGCTAGGGTTAGTGTTAGGGTTGAATCAGGATGTAGACATGATGCTAGAGTTCGGGTTAAACCAGGATGTAGACATGATGCTAGGGTTAGGGGTAAACCAGGATGTAGACATGATGCTAGGATTAGGTTTGAACTAGGATGTAGACATGATGCTTGGGTTAAGGTTAAACCAGGATGTAGACATGATGCTAGGGTTAGGGATGAACCAGGATGTAGACATGATGCTAGAGTTCGGGTTAAACCAGGATGTAGACATGATGCTAGGGTTAGGGTTAGGGTTGAACCAGGATGTAAACATGATGCTAGGGTTAGGGTTAAACCAGGATGTAGACATGATGCTAGGGTTAGGGGTAAACCAGGATGTAGACATGATGCTAGGGTTAGGGTTGAACCAGGATGTAGACATGATGCTAGGGTTAGGGCTAAACCAGGATGTAGACATGATGCTACGTTTAGGGCTAAACCAGGATGTAAACATGATGCTAGGGTTAGGGGTAACCCAGGATGTTGACATTATGCTAGGGTTAGGGGTAAACCAGGATGTAAACATGATGCTAGGTTTAGGGTTGAACCAGGATGTAGACATGATGCTAGGGTTAGGGGTATACCAGGATGTAGACATGATGCTAGGGTTAGGGTTGAACCAGGATGTAGACATGATGCTAGGTTTAGGGTTGAACCAGGATGTAGACATGATGCTAGGGTTAGGGGTATACCAGGATGTAGACATGATGCTAGGGTTAGGGTTGGACCAGGATGTAGACATGATGTTAGGGTTGAACCTGGATGTAGACATGATGCTAGGGTTAGGGGTAAACCAGGATGTAGACATGATGTTATGGTTGAACCTGGATGTAGACATGATTCTAGGGTTAGGGGTAAACCAGGATGTAGACATGATGCTACGGTTAGGGTTAAACCAGGATGTAGACATGATGCTAGGGTTAGGGTGAACCAGGATGTAGACATGATGCTAGGGTTAGGGGTAAACCAGGATGTAGACATGATGTTATGGTTGAACCTGGATGTAGACATGATGCTAGGGTTAGGGGTAAACCAGGATGTAGACATGATGTTATGGTTGAACCTGGATGTAGACATGATTCTAGGGTTAGGGGTAAACCAGGATGTAGACATGATGCTACGGTTAGGGTTAAACCAGGATGTAGACATGATGCTAGGGTTAGGGTTGAACCAGGATTTAGACATGATGTTAGGGTTGAACCTGGATGTAGACATGATGCTAGGTTTAGGGGGAAAACCAGGATGTAGACATGATGCTACGGTTACGGTTAAACCAGGATGTAGACATGATGCTAGGGTTAGGGGTAAACCAGGATGTAGACATGATGCTAGGGTTAGGAGTAAACCAGGATGTAGACATGATGTTAGGGTCAGGATGGAACCAGGATGTAGACATGATGCTAGGGTTAGGGTTGAATCAGGATGTAGACATGATGCTAGGTTTAGGGGTAAACCAGGATGTAGACATGATGCTAGGGTTAGGGGTAAACCAGGATTTAGACATGATGCTAGGGTTAGGATTGAACCAGGATGTAGACATGATGCTAGGGTTAGTGTTAGGTTGAATCAGGATGTAGACATGATGCTAGAGTTCGGGTTAAACCAGGATGTAGACATGATGCTAGGGTTAGGGTAAACCAGGATGTAGACATGATGCTAGGATTAGGTTTGAACTAGGATGTAGACATGATGCTTGGGTTAAGGTTAAACCAGGATGTAGACATGATGCTAGGGTTAGGATGAACCAGGATGTAGACATGATGCTAGAGTTCGGGTTAAACCAGGATGTAGACATGATGCTAGGGTTAGGGTTAGGTTGAACCAGGATGTAAACATGATGCTAGGGTTAGGGTTAAACCAGGATGTAGACATGATGCTAGGGTTAGGGGTAAACCAGGATGTAGACATGATGCTAGGGTTAGGGTTGAACCAGGATGTAGACATGATGCTAGGGTTAGGGCTAAACCAGGATGTAGACATGATGCTACGTTTAGGGCTAAACCAGGATGTAAACATGATGCTAGGGTTAGGGGTAACCCAGGATGTTGACATTATGCTAGGGTTAGGGTAAACCAGGATGTAAACATGATGCTAGGTTTAGGGTTGAACCAGGATGTAGACATGATGCTAGGGTTAGGGGTATACCAGGATGTAGACATGATGCTAGGGTTAGGGTTGAACCAGGATGTAGACATGATGCTAGGTTTAGGGTTGAACCAGGATGTAGACATGATGCTAGGGTTAGGGGTATACCAGGATGTAGACATGATGCTAGGGTTAGGGTTGGACCAGGATGTAGACATGATGTTAGGGTTGAACCTGGATGTAGACATGATGCTAGGGTTAGGGGTAAACCAGGATGTAGACATGATGTTATGGTTGAACCTGGATGTAGACATGATTCTAGGGTTAGGGGTAAACCAGGATGTAGACATGATGCTACGGTTAGGGTTAAACCAGGATGTAGACATGATGCTAGGGTTAGGGTGAACCAGGATGTAGACATGATGCTAGGGTTAGGGGTAAACCAGGATGTAGACATGATGTTATGGTTGAACCTGGATGTAGACATGATGCTAGGGTTAGGGTAAACCAGGATGTAGACATGATGTTATGGTTGAACCTGGATGTAGACATGATTCTAGGGTTAGGGGTAAACCAGGATGTAGACATGATGCTACGGTTAGTGTTAAACCAGGATGTAGACATGATGCTAGGGTTAGGGTTGAACCAGGATGTAGACATGATGTTAGGGTTGAACCTGGATGTAGACATGATGCTAGGTTTAGGGGGAAAACCAGGATGTAGACATGATGCTACGGTTACGGTTAAACCAGGATGTAGACATGATGCTAGGGTTAGGGGTAAACCAGGATGTAGACATGATGCTAGGGTTAGGAGTAAACCAGGATGTAGACATGATGTTAGGGTCAGGATGGAACCAGGATGTAGACATGATGCTAGGGTTAGGGTTGAATCAGGATGTAGACATGATGCTAGGTTTAGGGGTAAACCAGGATGTAGACATGATGCTAGGGTTAGGGGTAAACCAGGATTTAGACATGATGCTAGGGTTAGGATTGAACCAGGATGTAGACATGATGCTAGGGTTAGGGTTAGGGTTGAACCAGGATGTAGACATGATGCTAGGATTAGGATTGAACCAGGATGTAGACATGATGCTAGAGTTCGGGTTAAACCAGGATGTAGACATGATGCTAGGGTTAGGGTTAGGGTTAGGGTTGAACCAGGATGTAAACATGATGCTAGGGTTACGGTTAGGGTTAGGGGTAAACCAGGATGTAGACATGATGCTAGAGTTCGGGTTAAACCAGGATGTAGATATGATGCTAGGGTTAGGGTTAGGGGTAAACCAGGATGTAGACATGATGCTAGGATTAGGTTTGAACTAGGATGTAGACATGATGCTTGGGTTAAGGTTAAACCAGGATGTAGACATGATGCTAGGGTTAGGGATGAACCAGGATGTAGACATGATGCTAGAGTTCGGGTTAAACCAGGATGTAGACATGATGCTAGGGTTAGGGTTAGGGTTGAACCAGGATGTAAACATGATGCTAGGGTTAGGGTTAAACCAGGATGTAGACATGATGCTAGGGTTAGGGGTAAACCAGGATGTAGACATGATGCTAGGTTTATGGGTAAACCAGGATGTAGACATGATGCTAGGATTAGGTTTGAACCAAGATGTAGACATGATGCTAGGGTTAGGGGTAAACCAGGATGTAGACATGATGCTAGGGTTAGGGGTAAACTAGGATGTAGACAATATGCTAGGGTTAGGGTTGAACCAGGATGTAGACATGATGCTAGGGTTAGGGTTAGGGTTGAACCAGGATGTAGACATGATGCTAGGATTAGGATTGAACCAGGATGTAGACATGATGCTAGAGTTCGGGTTAAACCAGGATGTAGACATGATGCTAGGGTTAGGGTTAGGGTTAGGGTTGAACCAGGATGTAAACATGATGCTAGGGTTAGGGTTAGGGTTAGGGGTAAACCAGGATGTAGACATGATGCTAGGATTAGGTTTGAACTAGGATGTAGACATGATGCTTGGGTTAAGGTTAAACCAGGATGTAGACATGATGCTAGGGTTAGGGATGAACCAGGATGTAGACATGATGCTAGAGTTCGGGTTAAACCAGGATGTAGACATGATGCTAGGGTTAGGGTTAGGGTTGAACCAGGATGTAAACATGATGCTAGGGTTAGGGTTAAACCAGGATGTAGACATGATGCTAGGGTTAGGGGTAAACTAGGATGTAGACATGATGCTAGGATTAAGGTTGAACCAGGATGTAGACATGATGCTAGGGTTAGGGTTGAACCAGGATGAAGACATGATGCTAGGGTTAGGGTTGAACCAGGATGTAGACATGATGCTAGAGTTCGGGTTAAACCAGGATGTAGACATGATGCTAGGATTAGGGTTAGGGTTGAACCAGGATGTAAACATGATGCTAGGGTTAGGGTTAAACCAGGATGTAGACATGATGCTAGGGTTATGGGTAAACTAGGATGTAGACATGATGCTAGGGTTAGGTTGAACCAGGATGTAGACATGATGCTAGGGTTAGGGTTGAACCAGGATGAAGACATGATGCTAGGGTTAGGGTTGAACCAGGATGTAGACATGATGCTAGGGTTAGGGTTAAAACAGGATGTAGACATGGTGCTAGGGTTAGGTTGAATCAGGATGTAGACATGATGCTAGGGTTAGGGGTAAACCAGGATGTAGACATGATGCTAGGGTTAGGGGTAAACCAGGATGTAGACATGATGCTAGGTTTATGGGTAAACCAGGATGTAGACATGATGCTAGGGTTAGGGGTAAACCAGGATGTAGACATGATGCTAGGTTTATGGGTAAACCAGGATGTAGACATGATGCTAGGATTAGGTTTGAACCAAGATGTAGACATGATGCTAGGGTTAGGGGTAAACCAGGATGTAGACATGATGCTAGCGTTAGGGGTAAACTAGGATGTAGACAATATGCTAGGGTTAGGGTTGAACCAGGATGTAGACATGATGCTAGGGTTAGGGTTAGGGTTGAACCAGGATGTAGACATGATGCTAGGATTAGGATTGAACCAGGATGTAGACATGATGCTAGAGTTCGGGTTAAACCAGGATGTAGACATGATGCTAGGATTAGGGTTAGGGTTAGGGTTGAACCAGGATGTAGACATGATGCTAGGGTTAGGGTTAGGGTTGAACCAGGATGTAGACATGATGCTAGGATTAGGATTGAACCAGGATGTAGACATGATGCTAGGGTTAGGGGTAAACTAGGATGTAGACATGATGCTAGGATTAAGGTTGAACCAGGATGTAGACATGATGCTAGGGTTAGGGTTGAACCAGGATGAAGACATGATGCTAGGGTTAGGGTTGAACCAGGATGTAGACATGATGCTAGAGTTCGGGTTAAACCAGGATGTAGACATGATGCTAGGATTAGGGTTAGGGTTGAACCAGGATGTAAACATGATGCTAGGGTTAGGGTTAAACCAGGATGTAGACATGATGCTAGGGTTATGGGTAAACTAGGATGTAGACATGATGCTAGGGTTAGGGTTGAACCAGGATGTAGACATGATGCTAGGGTTAGGGTTGAACCAGGATGAAGACATGATGCTAGGGTTAGGTTGAACCAGGATGTAGACATGATGCTAGGGTTAGGGTTAAAACAGGATGTAGACATGGTGCTAGGGTTAGGGTTGAATCAGGATGTAGACATGATGCTAGGGTTAGGGTAAACCAGGATGTAGACATGATGCTAGGGTTAGGGGTAAACCAGGATGTAGACATGATGCTAGGTTTATGGGTAAACCAGGATGTAGACATGATGCTAGGGTTAGGGGTAAACCAGGATGTAGACATGATGCTAGGTTTATGGGTAAACCAGGATGTAGACATGATGCTAGGATTAGGTTTGAACCAAGATGTAGACATGATGCTAGGGTTAGGGGTAAACCAGGATGTAGACATGATGCTAGCGTTAGGGGTAAACTAGGATGTAGACAATATGCTAGGGTTAGGGTTGAACCAGGATGTAGACATGATGCTAGGGTTAGGGTTAGGGTTGAACCAGGATGTAGACATGATGCTAGGATTAGGATTGAACCAGGATGTAGACATGATGCTAGAGTTCGGGTTAAACCAGGATGTAGACATGATGCTAGGATTAGGGTTAGGGTTAGGGTTGAACCAGGATGTAGACATGATGCTAGGGTTAGGGTTAGGGTTGAACCAGGATGTAGACATGATGCTAGGATTAGGATTGAACCAGGATGTAGACATGATGCTAGGGTTAGGGTTGAACCAGGATGTAGACATGATGCTAGGGTCAGGGTTGAACCAGGATGTAGACATGATGCTAGGCTTAGGGTTGAACCAGGATGTAGACATGATGCTAGGTTTAGGGGTAAACCAGGATGTAGACATGATGCTAGGGTTAGGGGTAAACCAGGATGTAGACATGGTGCTAGGGTTAGAGTTGAACCAGGATGTAGACATGATGCTAGGGTTAGTGTTAGGGTTGAATCAGGATGTAGACATGATGCTAGGGTTAGGGTTAGGGTTGAACCAGGATGTAAACATGATGCTAGGGTTAGGGTTAAACCAGGATGTAGACATGATGCTAGGGTTAGGGGTAAACCAGGATGTAGACATGATGCTAGGGTTAGGAGTAAACTAGGATGTAGACATGATGCTGGGGTTAGGGTTGAACCAGGATGTAGACATGATGCTAGGGTTAGGGTTAGGGTTGAACCAGGATGTAGACATGATGCTAGGATTAGGATTGAACCAGGACGTAGACATGATGCTAGGGTTAGGGTTGAATCAGGATGTAGACATGATGCTAGAGTTTGGGTTAAACCAAGATGTAGACATGATACTAGGGTTAGGGTTAGGGTTAGGGTTGAACCAGGATGTAAACATGATGCTAGGGTTAGGGTTAGGGTTAGGGGTAAACCAGGATGTAGACATGATGCTTGGGTTAAGGTTAAACCAGGATGTAGACATGATGCTAGGGTTAGGGATGAACCAGGATGTAGACATGATGCTAGAGTTCGGGTTAAACCAGGATGTAGACATGATGCTAGGGTTAGGGTTAGGGTTGAACCAGGATGTAAACATGATGCTAGGGTTAGGGTTAAACCAGGATGTAAACATGATGCTAGGGTTAGGGGTAAACCAGGATGTAGACATGATGCTAGGGTTAGGAGTAAACCAGGATGTAGACATGATGCTAGGGTTAGGGTTGAACCAGGATGTAGACATGATGCTAGGGTTAGGGTTGAACCAGGATGAAGACATGATGCTAGGGTTAGGGTTGAACCAGGATGTAGACATGATGCTAGGGTTAGGGTTAAAACAGGATGTAGACATGATGCTAGGGTTAGGGTTGAACCAGGATGTAGACATGATGCTAGGTTTAGGGTTGAACCAGGATGTAGACATGATGCTAGGGTTAGGGGTATACCAGGATGTAGACATGATGCTAGGGTTAGGGTTGAACCAGGATGTAGACATGATGTTAGGGTTGAACCTGGATGTAGACATGATGCTAGGGTTAGGGGTAAACCAGGATGTAGACATGATGTTATGGTTGAACCTGGATGTAGACATGATTCTAGGGTTAGGGGTAAACCAGGATGTAGACATGATGCTACGGTTAGGGTTAAACCAGGATGTAGACATGATGCTAGGGTTAGGGTGAACCAGGATGTAGACATGATGCTAGGGTTAGGGGTAAACCAGGATGTAGACATGATGTTATGGTTGAACCTGGATGTAGACATGATGCTAGGGTTAGGGGTAAACCAGGATGTAGACATGATGTTATGGTTGAACCTGGATGTAGACATGATTCTAGGGTTAGGGGTAAACCAGGATGTAGACATGATGCTACGGTTAGGGTTAAACCAGGATGTAGACATGATGCTAGGGTTAGGGTTGAACCAGGATTTAGACATGATGTTAGGGTTGAACCTGGATGTAGACATGATGCTAGGTTTAGGGGAAAACCAGGATGTAGACATGATGCTACGGTTACGGTTAAACCAGGATGTAGACATGATGCTAGGGTTAGGGGTAAACCAGGATGTAGACATGATGCTAGGGTTAGAGTAAACCAGGATGTAGACATGATGTTAGGGTCAGGATGGAACCAGGATGTAGACATGATGCTAGGGTTAGGGTTGAATCAGGATGTAGACATGATGCTAGGTTTAGGGGTAAACCAGGATGTAGACATGATGCTAGGGTTAGGGGTAAACCAGGATTTAGACATGATGCTAGGGTTAGGATTGAACCAGGATGTAGACATGATGCTAGGGTTAGTGTTAGGGTTGAATCAGGATGTAGACATGATGCTAGAGTTCGGGTTAAACCAGGATGTAGACATGATGCTAGGGTTAGGGGTAAACCAGGATGTAGACATGATGCTAGGATTAGGTTTGAACTAGGATGTAGACATGATGCTTGGGTTAAGGTTAAACCAGGATGTAGACATGATGCTAGGGTTAGGGATGAACCAGGATGTAGACATGATGCTAGAGTTCGGGTTAAACCAGGATGTAGACATGATGCTAGGGTTAGGGTTAGGGTTGAACCAGGATGTAAACATGATGCTAGGGTTAGGGTTAAACCAGGATGTAGACATGATGCTAGGGTTAGGGTAAACCAGGATGTAGACATGATGCTAGGTTAGGTTGAACCAGGATGTAGACATGATGCTAGGTTAGGGCTAAACCAGGATGTAGACATGATGCTACGTTTAGGGCTAAACCAGGATGTAAACATGATGCTAGGGTTAGGGGTAACCCAGGATGTTGACATTATGCTAGGTTAGGGTAAACCAGGATGTAAACATGATGCTAGGTTTAGGGTTGAACCAGGATGTAGACATGATGCTAGGGTTAGGGGTATACCAGGATGTAGACATGATGCTAGGGTTAGGGTTGAACCAGGATGTAGACATGATGCTAGGTTTAGGGTTGAACCAGGATGTAGACATGATGCTAGGGTTAGGGGTATACCAGGATGTAGACATGATGCTAGGGTTAGGGTTGGACCAGGATGTAGACATGATGTTAGGGTTGAACCTGGATGTAGACATGATGCTAGGGTTAGGGGTAAACCAGGATGTAGACATGATGTTATGGTTGAACCTGGATGTAGACATGATTCTAGGGTTAGGGGTAAACCAGGATGTAGACATGATGCTACGGTTAGGGTTAAACCAGGATGTAGACATGATGCTAGGGTTAGGGTGAACCAGGATGTAGACATGATGCTAGGGTTAGGGGTAAACCAGGATGTAGACATGATGTTATGGTTGAACCTGGATGTAGACATGATGCTAGGGTTAGGGGTAAACCAGGATGTAGACATGATGTTATGGTTGAACCTGGATGTAGACATGATTCTAGGGTTAGGGGTAAACCAGGATGTAGACATGATGCTACGGTTAGGGTTAAACCAGGATGTAGACATGATGCTAGGGTTAGGGTTGAACCAGGATGTAGACATGATGTTAGGGTTGAACCTGGATGTAGACATGATGCTAGGTTTAGGGGAAAACCAGGATGTAGACATGATGCTACGGTTACGGTTAAACCAGGATGTAGACATGATGCTAGGGTTAGGGGTAAACCAGGATGTAGACATGATGCTAGGGTTAGGAGTAAACCAGGATGTAGACATGATGTTAGGGTCAGGATGGAACCAGGATGTAGACATGATGCTAGGGTTAGGGTTGAATCAGGATGTAGACATGATGCTAGGTTTAGGGGTAAACCAGGATGTAGACATGATGCTAGGGTTAGGGTAAACCAGGATTTAGACATGATGCTAGGGTTAGGATTGAACCAGGATGTAGACATGATGCTAGGGTTAGTGTTAGGGTTGAATCAGGATGTAGACATGATGCTAGAGTTCGGGTTAAACCAGGATGTAGACATGATGCTAGGGTTAGGGTTAGGGGTAAACCAGGATGTAGACATGATGCTAGGATTAGGTTTGAACTAGGATGTAGACATGATGCTTGGGTTAAGGTTAAACCAGGATGTAGACATGATGCTAGGGTTAGGGATGAACCAGGATGTAGACATGATGCTAGAGTTCGGGTTAAACCAGGATGTAGACATGATGCTAGGGTTAGGGTTAGGGTTGAACCAGGATGTAAACATGATGCTAGGGTTAGGGTTAAACCAGGATGTAGACATGATGCTAGGGTTAGGGGTAAACCAGGATGTAGACATGATGCTAGGGTTAGGGTTGAACCAGGATGTAGACATGATACTAGGGTTAGGGGTAAACCAGGATGTAGACATGATGTTATGGTTGAACCTGGATGTAGACATGATGCTAGGGTTAGGGGTAAACCAGGATGTAGACATGATGTTATGGTTGAACCTGGATGTAGACATGATTCTAGGGTTAGGGGTAAACCAGGATGTAGACATGATGCTACGGTTAGGGTTAAACCAGGATGTAGACATGATGCTAGGGTTAGGGTTGAACCAGGATGTAGACATGATGTTAGGGTTGAACCTGGATGTAGACATGATGCTAGGTTTAGGGGGAAAACCAGGATGTAGACATGATGCTACGGTTAGGGTTAAACCAGGATGTAGACATGATGCTAGGGTTAGGGGTAAACCAGGATGTAGACATGATGCTAGGGTTAGGAGTAAACCAGGATGTAGACATGATGTTAGGGTCAGGATGGAACCAGGATGTAGACATGATGCTAGGGTTAGGGTTGAATCAGGATGTAGACATGATGCTAGGTTTAGGGGTAAACCAGGATGTAGACATGATGCTAGGGTTAGGGGTAAACCAGGATTTAGACATGATGCTAGGGTTAGGATTGAACCAGGATGTAGACATGATGCTAGGGTTAGGGTTAGGGGTAAACCAGGATGTAGACATGATGCTAGGATTAGGTTTGAACTAGGATGTAGACATGATGCTTGGGTTAAGGTTAAACCAGGATGTAGACATGATGCTAGGGTTAGGATGAACCAGGATGTAGACATGATGCTAGAGTTCGGGTTAAACCAGGATGTAGACATGATGCTAGGGTTAGGTTAGGTTGAACCAGGATGTAGACATGATGCTAGGGTTAGGGGTAGACATGATGCTAGGGGATTAGACATGATGCTAGGGTTAGGGGGTAAACTAGGATGTAGACATGATGCTAGGGTTAGGGTTGAACCAGGATGTAGACATGATGCTAGGGTTAGGGTTGAACCAGGATGAAGACATGATGCTAGGGTTAGGGTTGAACCAGGATGTAGACATGATGCTAGGGTTAGGGTTAAAACAGGATGTAGACATGATGCTAGGGTTATGGGTAAACCAGGATGTAGACATGATGCTAGGGTTAGGGTTGAACCAGGATGTAGACATGATGCTAGGGTTAGGGGTGTACCAGGATGTAGACATGATGCTAGGGTTAGGGTTGAACGAGGATGTAGACATGATGTTAGGGTTGAACCTGGATGTAGACATGATGCTAGGGTTAGGGGTAAACCAGGATGTAGACATGATGTTATGGTTGAACCTGGATGTAGACATGATGCTAGGGTTAGGGGTAAACCAGGATATAGACATGATGTTAGGATTGAACCAGGACGTAGACATGATGCTAGGGTTAGGGTTGAATCAGGATGTAGACATGATGCTAGAGTTCGGGTTAAACCAGGATGTAGACATGATGCTAGGGTTAGGGGTAAACCAGGATGTAGACATGATGCTAGGGTTATGGGTAAACCAGGATGTAGACATGATGCTAGGGTTAGGGTTGAACCAGGATGTAGACATGATGCTAGGGTTAGGGGTGTACCAGGATGTAGACATGATGCTAGGGTTAGGGTTGAACGAGGATGTAGACATGATGTTAGGGTTGAACCTGGATGTAGACATGATGCTAGGGTTAGGGGTAAACCAGGATGTAGACATGATGTTATGGTTGAACCTGGATGTAGACATGATGCTAGGGTTAGGGGTAAACCAGGATATAGACATGATGTTAGGATTGAACCAGGACGTAGACATGATGCTAGGGTTAGGGTTGAATCAGGATGTAGACATGATGCTAGAGTTCGGGTTAAACCAGGATGTAGACATGATGCTAGGGTTAGGGTTAGGGTTAGGGTTGAACCAGGATGTAAACATGATGCTAGGGTTAGGGTTAGGGTTAGGGGTAAACCAGGATGTAGACATGATGCTAGAGTTCGGGTTAAACCAGGATGTAGACATGATGCTAGGGTTAGGGGTAAACCAGGATGTAGACATGATGCTAGAGTTCGGGTTAAACCAGGATGTAGACATGATGCTAGGGTTAGGGTTAGGGTTGAACCAGGATGTAAACATGATGCTAGGGTTAGGGTTAAACCAGGATGTAGACATGATGCTAGGGTTAGGGGTAAACCAGGATGTAGACATGATGCTACGGTTAGGGTTAAACCAGGATGTAGACATGATGCTAGGGTTAGGGGTAAACCAGGATGTAGACATGATGCTACGGTTAGGGTTAAACCAGGATGTAGACATGATGCTAGGGTTAGGGTGAACCAGGATGTAGACATGATGCTAGGGTTAGGGGTAAACCAGGATGTAGACATGATGTTATGGTTGAACCTGGATGTAGACATGATGCTAGGGTTAGGGGTAAACCAGGATGTAGACATGATGTTATGGTTGAACCTGGATGTAGACATGATTCTAGGGTTAGGGGTAAACCAGGATGTAGACATGATGCTACGGTTAGGGTTAAACCAGGATGTAGACATGATGCTAGGGTTAGGGTTGAACCAGGATGTAGACATGATGTTAGGGTTGAACCTGGATGTAGACATGATGCTAGGTTTAGGGGGAAAACCAGGATGTAGACATGATGCTACGGTTACGGTTAAACCAGGATGTAGACATGATGCTAGGGTTAGGGGTAAACCAGGATGTAGACATGATGCTAGGGTTAGGAGTAAACCAGGATGTAGACATGATGTTAGGGTCAGGATGGAACCAGGATGTAGACATGATGCTAGGGTTAGGGTTGAATCAGGATGTAGACATGATGCTAGGTTTAGGGGTAAACCAGGATGTAGACATGATGCTAGGGTTAGGGGTAAACCAGGATTTAGACATGATGCTAGGGTTAGGATTGAACCAGGATGTAGACATGATGCTAGGGTTAGTGTTAGGGTTGAATCAGGATGTAGACATGATGCTAGAGTTCGGGTTAAACCAGGATGTAGACATGATGCTAGGGTTAGGGTTAGGGGTAAACCAGGATGTAGACATGATGCTAGGATTAGGTTTGAACTAGGATGTAGACATGATGCTTGGGTTAAGGTTAAACCAGGATGTAGACATGATGCTAGGGTTAGGGATGAACCAGGATGTAGACATGATGCTAGAGTTCGGGTTAAACCAGGATGTAGACATGATGCTAGGGTTAGGGTTAGGGTTGAACCAGGATGTAAACATGATGCTAGGGTTAGGGTTAAACCAGGATGTAGACATGATGCTAGGGTTAGGGGTAAACCAGGATGTAGACATGATGCTAGGGTTAGGGTTGAACCAGGATGTAGACATGATGCTAGGGTTAGGGGTAAACCAGGATGTAGACATGATGTTATGGTTGAACCTGGATGTAGACATGATGCTAGGGTTAGGGGTAAACCAGGATGTAGACATGATGTTATGGTTGAACCTGGATGTAGACATGATTCTAGGGTTAGGGGTAAACCAGGATGTAGACATGATGCTACGGTTAGGGTTAAACCAGGATGTAGACATGATGCTAGGGTTAGGGTTGAACCAGGATGTAGACATGATGTTAGGGTTGAACCTGGATGTAGACATGATGCTAGGTTTAGGGGGAAAACCAGGATGTAGACATGATGCTACGGTTAGGGTTAAACCAGGATGTAGACATGATGCTAGGGTTAGGAGTAAACCAGGATGTAGACATGATGTTAGGGTCAGGATGGAACCAGGATGTAGACATGATGCTAGGGTTAGGGTTGAATCAGGATGTAGACATGATGCTAGGTTTAGGGGTAAACCAGGATGTAGACATGATGCTAGGGTTAGGGGTAAACCAGGATTTAGACATGATGCTAGGGTTAGGATTGAACCAGGATGTAGACATGATGCTAGGGTTAGGGTTAGGGGTAAACCAGGATGTAGACATGATGCTAGGATTAGGTTTGAACTAGGATGTAGACATGATGCTTGGGTTAAGGTTAAACCAGGATGTAGACATGATGCTAGGGTTAGGGATGAACCAGGATGTAGACATGATGCTAGAGTTCGGGTTAAACCAGGATGTAGACATGATGCTAGGGTTAGGGTTAGGGTTGAACCAGGATGTAAACATGATGCTAGGGTTAGGGTTAAACCAGGATGTAGACATGATGCTAGGGTTAGGGGTAAACCAGGATGTAGACATGATGCTAGGGTTAGGGGTAAACTAGGATGTAGACATGATGCTAGGGTTAGGGTTGAACCAGGATGTAGACATGATGCTAGGGTTAGGGTTGAACCAGGATGAAGACATGATGCTAGGGTTAGGGTTGAACCAGGATGTAGACATGATGCTAGGGTTAGGGTTAAAACAGGATGTAGACATGATGCTAGGGTTATGGGTAAACCAGGATGTAGACATGATGCTAGGGTTAGGGTTGAACCAGGATGTAGACATGATGCTAGGGTTAGGGGTATACCAGGATGTAGACATGATGCTAGGGTTAGGGTTGAACGAGGATGTAGACATGATGTTAGGGTTGAACCTGGATGTAGACATGATGCTAGGGTTAGGGGTAAACCAGGATGTAGACATGATGTTATGGTTGAACCTGGATGTAGACATGATGCTAGGGTTAGGGGTAAACCAGGATGTAGACATGATGTTAGGATTGAACCAGGACGTAGACATGATGCTAGGGTTAGGGTTGAATCAGGATGTAGACATGATGCTAGAGTTCGGGTTAAACCAGGATGTAGACATGATGCTAGGGTTAGGGTTAGGGTTAGGGTTGAACCAGGATGTAAACATGATGCTAGGGTTAGGGTTAGGGTTAGGGGTAAACCAGGTTGTAGACATGATGCTAGAGTTCGGGTTAAACCAGGATGTAGACATGATGCTAGGGTTAGGGGTAAACCAGGATGTAGACATGATGCTAGAGTTCGGGTTAAACCAGGATGTAGACATGATGCTAGGGTTAGGGTTAGGGTTGAACCAGGATGTAAACATGATGCTAGGGTTAGGGTTAAACCAGGATGTAGACATGATGCTAGGGTTAGGGGTAAACCAGGATGTAGACATGATGCTAGGGTTAGGGGTAAACTAGGATGTAGACATGATGCTAGGGTTAGGTTGAACCAGGATGTAGACATGATGCTAGGGTTAGGTTGAACCAGGATGAAGACATGATGCTAGGGTTAGGGTTGAACCAGGATGTAGACATGATGCTAGGGTTAGGGTTAAAACAGGATGTAGACATGATGCTAGGGTTAGGGGTAAACCAGGATGTAGACATGATGCTAGGGTTATGGGTAAACCAGGATGTAGACATGATGCTAGGGTTAGGGTTGAACCAGGATGTAGACATGATGCTAGGGTTAGGGCTAAACCAGGATGTAGACATGATGCTACGTTTAGGGCTAAACCAGGATGTAGACATGATGCTAGGGTTATGGGTAAACCAGGATGTAGACATGATGCTAGGGTTAGGGGTAACCCAGGATGTTGACATTATGCTAGGGTTAGGGGTAAACCAGGATGTAAACATGATGCTAGGTTTAGGGTTGAACCAGGATGTAGACATGATGCTAGGGTTAGGGGTATACCAGGATGTAGACATGATGCTAGGGTTAGGGTTGAACCAGGATGTAGACATGATGCTAGGGTTAGGGTTGAACCAGGATGTAGACATGATGTTAGGGTTGAACCTGGATGTAGACATGATGCTAGGGTTAGGGGTAAACCAGGATGTAGACATGATGTTATGGTTGAACCTGGATGTAGACATGATTCTAGGGTTAGGGGTAAACCAGGATGTAGACATGATGCTACGGTTAGGGTTAAACCAGGATGTAGACATGATGCTAGGGTTAGGGGTAAACCAGGATGTAGACATGATGTTAGGATTGAACCAGGACGTAGACATGATGCTAGGGTTAGGGTTGAATCAGGATGTAGACATGATGCTAGAGTTCGGGTTAAACCAGGATGTAGACATGATGCTAGGGTTAGGGTTAGGGTTAGGGTTGAACCAGGATGTAAACATGATGCTAGGGTTAGGGTTAGGGTTAGGGGTAAACCAGGATGTAGACATGATGCTAGAGTTCGGGTTAAACCAGGATGTAGACATGATGCTAGGGTTAGGGGTAAACCAGGATGTAGACATGATGCTAGAGTTCGGGTTAAACCAGGATGTAGACATGATGCTAGGGTTAGGGTTAGGGTTGAACCAGGATGTAAACATGATGCTAGGGTTAGGGTTAAACCAGGATGTAGACATGATGCTAGGGTTAGGGGTAAACCAGGATGTAGACATGATGCTAGGGTTAGGGGTAAACTAGGATGTAGACATGATGCTAGGGTTAGGGTTGAACCAGGATGTAGACATGATGCTAGGGTTAGGGTTGAACCAGGATGAAGACATGATGCTAGGGTTAGGGTTGAACCAGGATGTAGACATGATGCTAGGGTTAGGGTTAAAACAGGATGTAGACATGATGCTAGGGTTAGGGGTAAACCAGGATGTAGACATGATGCTAGGGTTATGGGTAAACCAGGATGTAGACATGATGCTAGGGTTAGGGTTGAACCAGGATGTAGACATGATGCTAGGGTTAGGGCTAAACCAGGATGTAGACATGATGCTACGTTTAGGGCTAAACCAGGATGTAGACATGATGCTAGGGTTATGGGTAAACCAGGATGTAGACATGATGCTAGGGTTAGGGGTAACCCAGGATGTTGACATTATGCTAGGGTTAGGGGTAAACCAGGATGTAAACATGATGCTAGGTTTAGGGTTGAACCAGGATGTAGACATGATGCTAGGGTTAGGGGTATACCAGGATGTAGACATGATGCTAGGGTTAGGGTTGAACCAGGATGTAGACATGATGCTAGGGTTAGGGTTGAACCAGGATGTAGACATGATGTTAGGGTTGAACCTGGATGTAGACATGATGCTAGGGTTAGGGGTAAACCAGGATGTAGACATGATGTTATGGTTGAACCTGGATGTGGACATGATTCTAGGGTTAGGGGTAAACCAGGATGTAGACATGATGCTAGGGTTAGGGGTAACCCAGGATGTTGACATTATGCTAGGGTTAGGGGTAAACCAGGATGTAAACATGATGCTAGGTTTAGGGTTGAACCAGGATGTAGACATGATGCTAGGGTTAGGGGTATACCAGGATGTAGACATGATGCTAGGGTTAGGGTTGAACCAGGATGTAGACATGATGCTAGGGTTAGGGTTGAACCAGGATGTAGACATGATGTTATGGTTGAACCTGGATGTAGACATGATTCTAGGGTTAGGGGTAAACCAGGATGTAGACATGATGCTACGGTTAGGGTTAAACCAGGATGTAGACATGATGCTAGGGTTAGGGTTGAACCAGGATGTAGACATGATGTTAGGGTTGAACCTGGATGTAGACATGATGCTAGGTTTAGGGGGAAAACCAGGATGTAGACATGATGCTACGGTTAGGGTTAAACCAGGATGTAGACATGATGCTAGGGTTAGGGGTAAACCAGGATGTAGACATGATGCTAGGGTTAGGAGTAAACCAGGATGTAGACATGATGTTAGGGTTAGGATGGAACCAGGATGTAGACATGATGCTAGGGTTAGGGTTGAATCAGGATGTAGACATGATGCTAGGTTTAGGGGTAAACCAGGATGTAGACATGATGCTAGGGTTAGGGGTAAACCAGGATTTAGACATGATGCTAGGGTTAGGATTGAACCAGGATGTAGACATGATGCTAGGGTTAGTGTTAGGGTTGAATCAGGATGTAGACATGATGCTAGAGTTCGGGTTAAACCAGGATGTAGACATGATGCTAGGGTTAGGGTTAGGGTTAGGGTTGAACCAGGATGTAAACATGATGCTAGGGTTAGGGTTAGGGTTAGGGGTAAACCAGGATGTAGACATGATGCTAGAGTTCGGGTTAAACCAGGATGTAGACATGATGCTAGGGTTAGGGTTAGGGGTAAACCAGGATGTAGACATGATGCTAGGCTTAGGTTTGAAATAGGATGTAGACATGATGCTTGGGTTAAGGTTAAACCAGGATGTAGACATGATGCTAGGGTTAGGGATGAACCAGGATGTAGACATGATGCTAGAGTTCGGGTTAAACCAGGATGTAGACATGATGCTAGGGTTAGGGTTAGGGTTGAACCAGGATGTAAACATGATGCTAGGGTTAGGGTTAAACCAGGATGTAGACATGATGCTAGGGTTAGGGGTAAACCAGGATGTAGACATGATGTTAGCGTCAGGGTTGAACCAGGATGTAGACATGATGCTAGGGTTAGTGTTAGGGTTGAATCAGGATGTAGACATGATGCTAGAGTTCGGGTTAAACCAGGATGTAGACATGATGCTAGGGTTAGGGAAGACGCTATCCGGGAAGATTTAGAATTCCTCACAATCAAATGTAGACTGCATTATCTTCCAAGAGAATTCTCCTCGATTATAATCACAGCCGTATATATCCCCCCCCAAGCAGACACATCGATGGCTCTGAACGAACTTTATTTAACTCTTTGCAAACTGGAAACCATTTATCCGGAGGCTGCATTCATTGTAGCTGGGGATTTTAACAAAGCTAATCTGAAAACAAGACTCCCTAAATTTTACCAGCATATCGATTGCGCAACCAGGGGTGGTAAAACCTTGGATCATTGTTACTCTAACTTCCGCGACGCATATAAGGCCCTGCCCCGCCCCCCTTTCGGAAAAGCTGACCACGACTCCATTTTGCTGATCCCTGCCTACAGGCAGAAACTAAAACAAGAGGCTCCCACGCTGAGGTCTGTCCAACGCTGGTCAGACCAAGCTGACTCCACACTCCAAGACTGCTTCCATCACGTGGACTGGGACATGTTTCGTATTGCGTCAGATGGAAATATTGACGAATACGCTGATTCGGTGTGCGAGTTCATTAGAACGTGCGTCGAAGATGTCGTTCCCATAGCAACGATAAAAACATTCCCAAACCAGAAACCGTGGATTGATGGCAGCATTCGCGTGAAACTGAAAGCGCGAACCACTGCTTTTAATCAGGGCAAGGTGTCTGGTAATATGTCCGAATATAAACAATGCAGCTATTCCCTCCGCAAGGCTATTAAACAAGCTAAGCGTCAGTACAGAGACAAAGTGGAATCTCAATTCAATGGCTCAGACACAAGAGGCATGTGGCAGGGTCTACAGTCAATCACGGACTACAAGAAGAAACCCAGCCCAGTCACGGACCAGGATGTCTTGCTCCCAGGCAGACTAAATCACTTTTTTGCCCGCTTTGAGGACAATACAGTGCCACTGACACGGCCTGCAACGAAAACATGCGGTCTCTCCTTCACTGCAGCCGAGGTGAGTAAGACATTTAATTGTGTTAACCCTCGCAAGGCTGCAGGCCCAGACGGCATCCCCAGCCGCGCCCTCAGAGCATGCGCAGACCAGCTGGCCGGTGTGTTTACGGACATATTCAATCAATCCCTATACCAGTCTGCTGTTCCCACATGCTTCAAGAGGGCCACCACTGTTCCTGTTCCCAAGAAAGCTAAGGTAACTGAGCTAAACGACTACCGCCCCGTAGCACTCACTTCCGTCATCATGAAGTGCTTTGAGAGACTAGTCAAGGACCATATCACCTCCACCCTACCTGACACCCTAGACCCACTCCAATTTGCTTACCGCCCAAATAGGTCCACAGACGATGCAATCTCAACCACACTGCACACTGCCCTAACCCACCTGGACAAGAGGAATACCTTTGTGAGAATGCTGTTCATCGACTACAGCTCGGCATTCAATACCATAGTACCCTCCAAGCTCGTCATCAAGCTCGAGACCCTGGGTCTCGACCCCGCCCTGTGCAACTGGGTACTGGACTTCCTGACGGGCCGCCCACAGGTGGTGAGGGTAGGCAACAACATCTCCTCCCCGCTGATCCTCAACACGGGGGGCCCCACAAGTGCGTTCTGAGCCCTCTCCTGTACTCCCTGTTCACCCACGACTGCGTGGCCACGCACGCCTCCAACTCAATCATCAAGTTTGCGGACGACACAACAGTGGTAGGCTTGATTACCAACAACGACGAGACGGCCTACAGGGAGGAGGTGAGGGCCCTCGGAGTGTGGTGTCAGGAAAATAACCTCACACTCAACGTCAACAAAACTAAGGAGATGATTGTGGACTTCAGGAAACAGCAGAGGGAACACCCCCTATCCACATCGATGGATCAGTAGTGGAGAGGGTAGCAAGTTTTAAGTTCCTCGGCATACACATCACAGACAAACTGAATTGGTCCACTCACACTGACAGCGTCGTGAAGAAGCGCAGCAGCGCCTCTTCAACCTCAGGAGGCTGAAGAAATTCGGCTTGTCACCAAAAGCACTCACAAACTTCTACAGATGCACAATCGAGAGCATCCTGGCGGGCTGTATCACCGCCTGGTACGGCAACTGCTCCGCCCTCAACCGTAAGGCTCTCCAGAGGGTAGTGAGGTCTGCACAACGCATCACCGGGGGCAAACTACCTGCCCTCCAGGACACCTACACCACCCGATGTTACAGGAAGGCCATAAAGATCATCAAGGACATCAACCACCCGAACCACTGCCTGTTCACCCCGCTATCATCCAGAAGGCGAGGTCAGTACAGGTGCATCAAAGCTGGGACCGAGAGACTGAAAAACAGCTTCTATCTCAAGGCCATCAGACTGTTAAACAGCAATCACTAACATTGAGTGGCTGCTGCCAACACACTGTCATTGACACTGACCCAACTCCAGCCACTTTAATAATGGGAATTGATGGGAAATGATGTAAATATATCACTAGCCACTTTAAACAATGCTACCTTATATAATGTTACTTACCCTACACTATTCATCTCATATGCATATGTATATACTGTACTCTAGATCATCGACTGAATTCTTATGTCACTAGCCACTTTAACTATGCCACTTTGTTTACTTTGTCTACATACTCATCTCATATGTATATACTGTACTCGATACCATCTACTGTATGCTGCTCTGTACCATCACTCATTCATATATCCTTATGTACATATTCCTTATCCCCTTACACTGTGTATAAGACAGTAGTTTTGGAATTGTTAGTTAGATTACTTGTTGGTTATCACTGCATTGTCGGAACTAGAAGCACAAGCATTTCGCTACACTCGCATTAACATCTGCTAACCATGTGTATGTGACAAATAAAATTTTATTTGATTTGATGTAGACATGATGCTAGGTTTAGGGGTAAACCAGGATGTAGACATGATGCTAGGGTTAGGGGTCAACCAGGATGTAGACATGGTGCTAGGGTTAGGGTTGAACCAGGATGTAGACATGATGCTAGGGTTAGGGTTAGGGTTGAACCAGGATGTAAACATGATGCTAGGGTTAGGGTTAAACCAGGATGTAGACATGATGCTAGGGTTAGGGGTAAACCAGGATGTAGACATGATGCTAGGATTAGGTTTGAACCAAGATGTAGACATGATGCTAGGGTTAGGGTTGAACCAGGATGTAGACATGATGCTAGGGTTAGGGTTAGGGTTGAACCAGGATGTAGACATGATGCTAGGATTAGGATTGAACCAGGACGTAGACATGATGCTAGGGTTAGGGTTGAATCAGGATGTAGACATGATGCTAGAGTTCGGGTTAAACCAGGATGTAGACATGATGCTAGGGTTAGGGTTAGGGTTAGGGTTGAACCAGGATGTAAACATGATGCTAGGGTTAGGGTTAGGGTTAGGGGTAAACCAGGATGTAGACATGATGCTAGGATTAGGTTTGAACTAGGATGTAGATATGATGCTAGGGTTAGGGTTGAACCAGGATGTAGACATGATGCTAGGGTTAGGGTTAGGGTTGAACCAGGATGTAGACATGATGCTAGGATTAGGATTGAACCAGGACGTAGACATGATGCTAGGGTTAGGGTTGAATCAGGATGTAGACATGATGCTAGAGTTCGGGTTAAACCAGGATGTAGACATGATGCTAGGGTTAGGGTTAGGGTTAGGGGTAAACCAGGATGTAGACATGATGCTAGAGTTCGGGTTAAACCAGGATGTAGACATGATGCTAGGGTTAGGGTTAGGGGTAAACCAGGATGTAGACATGATGCTAGGATTAGGTTTGAACTAGGATGTAGATATGATGCTTGGGTTAGGGATGAACCAGGATGTAGACATGATGCTAGAGTTCGGGTTAAACCAGGATGTAGACATGATGCTAGGGTTAGGGTTAGGGTTGAACCAGGATGTAAACATGATGCTAGGGTTAGGGTTAAACCAGGATGTAGACATGATGCTAGGGTTAGGGGTAAACCAGGATGTAGACATGATGTTAGGGTCAGGGTTGAACCAGGATGTAGACATGATGCTAGGGTTAGGGTTGAACCAGGATGTAGACATGATGCTAGGTTTAGGGGTAAACCAGGATGTAGACATGATGCTAGGGTTAGGGGTCAACCAGGATGTAGACATGATGCTAGGGTTAGTGTTAGGGTTGAATCAGGATGTAGACATGATGCTAGGGTTAGGGTTAGGGTTGAACCAGGATGTAAACATGATGCTAGGGTTAGGGTTAAACCAGGATGTAGACATGATGCTAGGGTTAGGGGTAAACCAGGATGTAGACATGATGCTAGGGTTAGGTTTGAACCAAGATGTAGACATGATGCTAGGGTTAGGGTTGAACCAGGATGTAGACATGATGCTAGGATTAGGATTGAACCAGGACGTAGACATGATGCTAGGGTTAGGGTTGAATCAGGATGTAGACATGATGCTAGAGTTCGGGTTAAACCAGGATGTAGACATGATGCTAGGGTTAGGGTTAGGGTTAGGGTTGAACCAGGATGTAAACATGATGCTAGGGTTAGGGTTAGGGTTAGGGGTAAACCAGGATGTAAACATGATGCTAGAGTTCGGGTTAAACCAGGATGTAGACATGATGCTAGGGTTAGGGTTAGGGGTAAACCAGGATGTAGACATGATGCTAGGGTTAGGGTTGAACTAGGATGTAGACATGATGCTAGGGTTAGGGGTAAACCAGGATGTAGACATGATGCTAGGGTTAGGGTTGAACCAGGATGTAGACATGATGCTAGGGTTAGGGTTGAACCAGGATGAAGACATGATGCTAGGGTTAGGGTTAGGGTTGAACCAGGATGTAAACATGATGCTAGGGTTAGGGTTAAACCAGGATGTAGATATGATGCTAGGGTTAGGGGTAAACCAGGATGTAGACATGATGCTAGGGTTAGGGGTAAACTAGGATATAGACAATATGCTAGGGTTAGGGTTGAACCAGGATGTAGACATGATGCTAGGGTTAGGGTTAGGGTTGAACCAGGATGTAGACATGATGCTAGGATTAGGATTGAACCAGGACGTAGACATGATGCTAGGGTTAGGGGTAAACCAGGATGTAGACATGATGCTAGGGTTAGGGGTAAACTAGGATGTAGACATGATGCTAGGGTTAGGGTTGAACCAGGATGTAGACATGATGCTAGGGTTACGGTTGAACCAGGATGAAGACATGATGCTAGGGTTAGGGTTGAACCAGGATGTAGACCTGATGCTAGGGTTAGGGTTAAAACAGGATGTAGACATGGTGTTAGGGTTAGGGTTGAACCAGGATGTAGACATGATGCTAGGATTAGTGTTAGGGTTGAATCAGGATGTAGACATGATGCTAGGGTTAGGGTTAGGGGTAAACCAGGATGTAGACATGATGCTAGGATTAGGATTGAACCAGGACGTAGACATGATGCTAGGGTTAGGGGTAAACCAGGATGTAGACATGATGCTAGGGTTAGGGGTAAACTAGGATGTAGACATGATGCTAGGGTTAGGGTTGAACCAGGATGTAGACATGATGCTAGGGTTAGGGTTGAACCAGGATGAAGACATGATGCTAGGGTTAGGGTTGAACCAGGATGTAGACCTGATGCTAGGGTTAGGGTTAAAACAGGATGTAGACATGGTGCTAGGGTTAGGGTTGAACCAGGATGTAGACATGATGCTAGGATTAGTGTTAGGGTTGAATCAGGATGTAGACATGATGCTAGGGTTAGGGTTAGGGTTGAACCAGGATGTAAACATGATGCTAGGGTTAGGGTTAAACCAGGATGTAGACATGATGCTAGGGTTAGGGGTAAACCAGGATGTAGACATGATGCTAGGGTTAGGGGTAAACTAGGATGTAGACAATATGCTAGGGTTAGGGTTGAACCAGGATGTAGACATGATGCTAGGGTTAGGGTTAGGGTTGAACCAGGATGTAGACATGATGCTAGGATTAGGATTGAACCAGGACGTAGACATGATGCTAGGGTTAGGGTTGAATCAGGATGTAGACATGATGCTAGAGTTCGGGTTAAACCAGGATGTAGACATGATGCTAGGGTTAGGGTTAGGGTTAGGGTTGAACCAGGATGTAAACATGATGCTAGGGTTAGGGTTAGGGTTAGGGGTAAACCAGGATGTAGACATGATGCTAGAGTTCGGGTTAAACCAGGATGTAGATATGATGCTAGGGTTAGGGTTTAGGGGTAAACCAGGATGTAGACATGATGCTAGGATTAGGTTTGAACTAGGATGTAGACATGATGCTTGGGTTAAGGTTAAACCAGGATGTAGACATGATGCTAGGGTTAGGGATGAACCAGGATGTAGACATGATGCTAGAGTTCGGGTTAAACCAGGATGTAGACATGATGCTAGGGTTAGGGTTAGGGTTGAACCAGGATGTAAACATGATGCTAGGGTTAGGGTTAAACCAGGATGTAGACATGATGCTAGGGTTAGGGGTAAACTAGGATGTAGACATGATGCTAGGGTTAAGGTTGAACCAGGATGTAGACATGATGCTAGGGTTAGGGTTGAACCAGGATGAAGACATGATGCTAGGGTTAGGGTTGAACCAGGATGTAGACATGATGCTAGGGTTAGGGTTAAAACAGGATGTAGACATGATGCTAGGTTAGGGGTAAACCAGGATGTAGACATGATGCTAGGGTTATGGGTAAACCAGGATGTAGACATGATGCTAGGGTTAGGGTTGAACCAGGGTGTAGACATGAAGCTAGGGTTAGGGCTAAACCAGGATGTAGACATGATGCTACGTTTAGGGCTAAACCAGGATGTAGACATGATGCTAGGGTTATGGGTAAACCAGGATGTAGACATGATGCTAGGGTTAGGGTTGAACCAGGATGAAGACATGATGCTAGGGTTAGGGTTGAACCAGGATGTAGACATGATGCTAGAGTTAGGGTTAAAACAGGATGTAGACATGATGCTAGGTTTATGGGTGAACCAGGATGTAGACATGATGTTAGGGTCAGGGTTGAACCAGGATGTAGACATGATGCTAGGCTTAGGATTGAACCAGGACGTAGACATGATGCTAGGGTTAGGGTTGAATCAGGATGTAGACATGATGCTAGAGTTCGGGTTAAACCAGGATGTAGACATGATGCTAGGGTTAGGGTTAGGGTTGAACCAGGATGTAGACATGATGCTAGGATTAGGATTGAACCAGGACGTAGACATGATGCTAGGGTTAGGGTTGAATCAGGATGTAGACATGATGCTAGAGTTCGGGTTAAACCAGGATGTAGACATGATGCTAGGGTTAGGGTTAGGGTTAGGGTTGAACCAGGATGTAAACATGATGCTAGGGTTAGGGTTAGGGTTAGGGGTAAACCAGGATGTAGACATGATGCTAGAGTTCGGGTTAAACCAGGATGTAGATATGATGCTAGGGTTAGGGTTTAGGGGTAAACCAGGATGTAGACATGATGCTAGGATTAGGTTTGAACTAGGATGTAGACATGATGCTTGGGTTAAGGTTAAACCAGGATGTAGACATGATGCTAGGGTTAGGGATGAACCAGGATGTAGACATGATGCTAGAGTTCGGGTTAAACCAGGATGTAGACATGATGCTAGGGTTAGGGTTAGGGTTGAACCAGGATGTAAACATGATGCTAGGGTTAGGGTTAAACCAGGATGTAGACATGATGCTAGGGTTAGGGGTAAACTAGGATGTAGACATGATGCTAGGGTTAAGGTTGAACCAGGATGTAGACATGATGCTAGGGTTAGGGTTGAACCAGGATGAAGACATGATGCTAGGGTTAGGGTTGAACCAGGATGTAGACATGATGCTAGGGTTAGGGTTAAAACAGGATGTAGACATGATGCTAGGGTTAGGGGTAAACCAGGATGTAGACATGATGCTAGGGTTATGGGTAAACCAGGATGTAGACATGATGCTAGGGTTAGGGTTGAACCAGGGTGTAGACATGAAGCTAGGGTTAGGGCTAAACCAGGATGTAGACATGATGCTACGTTTAGGGCTAAACCAGGATGTAGACATGATGCTAGGGTTATGGGTAAACCAGGATGTAGACATGATGCTAGGGTTAGGGTTGAACCAGGATGAAGACATGATGCTAGGGTTAGGGTTGAACCAGGATGTAGACATGATGCTAGAGTTAGGGTTAAAACAGGATGTAGACATGATGCTAGGTTTATGGGTGAACCAGGATGTAGACATGATGTTAGGGTCAGGGTTGAACCAGGATGTAGACATGATGCTAGGCTTAGGGTTGAACCAGGATGTAGACATGATGCTAGGTTTAGGGGTAAACCAGGATGTAGACATGATGCTAGGGTTAGGGGTAAACCAGGATGTAGACATGGTGCTAGGGTTAGAGTTGAACCAGGATGTAGACATGATGCTAGGGTTAGTGTAAGGGTTGAATCAGGATGTAGACATGATGCTAGGGTTAGGGTTAGGGTTGAACCAGGATGTAAACATGATGCTAGGGTTAGGGTTAAACCAGGATGTAGACATGATGCTAGGGTTAGGGGTAAACCAGGATGTAGACATGATGCTAGGGTTAGGAGTAAACTAGGATGTAGACATGATGCTGAGGTTAGGGTTGAACCAGGATGTAGACATGATGCTAGGGTTAGGGTTAGGGTTGAACCAGGATGTAGACATGATGCTAGGATTAGGATTGAACCAGGACGTAGACATGATGCTAGGGTTAGGGTTAGGGGTAAACCAGGACGTAGACATGATGCTAGAGTTCGGGTTAAACCAGGATGTAGACATGATGCTAGGGTTAGGGTTAGGGGTAAACCAGGATGTAGACATGATGCTAGGGTTAGGGTTGAACTAGGATGTAGACATGATGCTAGGGTTAGGGGTAAACCAGGATGTAGACATGATGCTAGGGTTAGGGTTGAACCAGGATGTAGACATGATGCTAGGGTTAGGGTTGAACCAGGATGAAGACATGATGCTAGGGTTAGGGTTAGGGTTGAACCAGGATGTAAACATGATGCTAGGGTTAGGGTTAAACCAGGATGTAGACATGATGCTAGGGTTAGGGGTAAACCAGGATGTAGACATGATGCTAGGGTTAGGGGTAAACTAGGATATAGACAATATGCTATGGTTAGGGTTGAACCAGGATGTAGACCTGATGCTAGGGTTAGGGTTAGGGTTGAACCAGGATGTAGACATGATGCTAGGATTAGGATTGAACCAGGACGTAGACATGATGCTAGGGTTAGGGGTAAACCAGGATGTAGACATGATGCTAGGGTTAGGGGTAAACTAGGATGTAGACATGATGCTAGGGTTAGGGTTGAACCAGGATGTAGACATGATGCTAGGGTTAGGGTTGAACCAGGATGAAGACATGATGCTAGGGTTAGGGTTGAACCAGGATGTAGACATGATGCTAGGGTTAGGGTTAAAACAGGATGTAGACATGGTGCTAGGGTTAGGGTTGAACCAGGATGTAGACATGATGCTAGGATTAGTGTTAGGGTTGAATCAGGATGTAGACATGATGCTAGGGTTAGGGTTAGGGTTGAACCAGGATGTAAACATGATGCTAGGGTTAGGGTTAAACCAGGATGTAGACATGATGCTAGGGTTAGGGGTAAACCAGGATGTAGACATGATGCTAGGGTTAGGGGTAAACTAGGATGTAGACAATATGCTAGGGTTAGGGTTGAACCAGGATGTAGACATGATGCTAGGGTTAGGGTTAGGGTTGAACCAGGATGTAGACATGATGCTAGGGTTAGGATTGAACCAGGACGTAGACATGATGCTAGGGTTAGGGTTGAATCAGGATGTAGACATGATGCTAGAGTTCGGGTTAAACCAGGATGTAGACATGATGCTAGGGTTAGGGTTAGGGTTAGGGTTGAACCAGGATGTAAACATGATGCTAGGGTTAGGGTTAGGGTTAGGGGTAAACCAGGATGTAGACATGATGCTAGAGTTCGGGTTAAACCAGGATGTAGATATGATGCTAGGGTTAGGGTTTAGGGGTAAACCAGGATGTAGACATGATGCTAGGATTAGGTTTGAACTAGGATGTAGACATGATGCTTGGGTTAAGGTTAAACCAGGATGTAGACATGATGCTATGGTTAGGGATGAACCAGGATGTAGACATGATGCTAGAGTTCGGGTTAAACCAGGATGTAGACATGATGCTAGGGTTAGGGTTAGGGTTGAACCAGGATGTAAACATGATGCTAGGGTTAGGGTTAAACCAGGATGTAGACATGATGCTAGGGTTAGGGGTAAACTAGGATGTAGACATGATGCTAGGGTTAAGGTTGAACCAGGATGTAGACATGATGCTAGGGTTAGGGTTGAACCAGGATGAAGACATGATGCTAGGGTTAGGGTTGAACCAGGATGTAGACATGATGCTAGGGTTAGGGTTAAAACAGAATGTAGACATGATGCTAGGGTTAGGGGTAAACCAGGATGTAGACATGATGCTAGGGTTATGGGTAAACCACGATGTAGACATGATGCTAGGGTTAGGGTTGAACCAGGGTGTAGACATGAAGCTAGGGTTAGGGCTAAACCAGGATGTAGACATGATGCTACGTTTAGGGCTAAACCAGGATGTAGACATGATGCTAGGGTTATGGGTAAACCAGGATGTAGACATGATGCTAGGGTTATGGTTGAACCAGGATGTAGACATGATGCTAGGGTTAGGGTTGAACCAGGATGAAGACATGATGCTAGGGTTAGGGTTGAACCAGGATGTAGACATGATGCTAGGGTTAGGGTTGAACCAGGATGAAGACATGATGCTAGGGTTAGGGTTGAACCAGGATGTAGACATGATGCTAGGTTTAGGGGTAAACCAGGATGTAGACATGATGCTAGGGTTAGGGGTAAACCAGGATGTAGACATGGTGCTAGGGTTAGAGTTGAACCAGGATGTAGACATGATGCTAGGGTTAGTGTAAGGGTTGAATCAGGATGTAGACATGATGCTAGGGTTAGGGTTAGGGTTGAACCAGGATGTAAACATGATGCTAGGGTTAGGGTTAAACCAGGATGTAGACATGATGCTAGGGTTAGGGGTAAACCAGGATGTAGGCATGATGCTAGGGTTAGGAGTAAACTAGGATGTAGACATGATGCTGGGGTTAGGGTTGAACCAGGATGTAGACATGATGCTAGGGTTAGGGTTAGGGTTGAACCAGGATGTAGACATGATGCTAGGTTTAGGATTGAACCAGGACGTAGACATGATGCTAGGGTTAGGGTTAGGGTTAGGGGTAAACCAGGATGTAGACATGATGCTTGGGTTAAGGTTAAACCAGGATGTAGACATGATGCTAGGGTTAGGGATGAACCAGGATGTAGACATGATGCTAGAGTTCGGGTTAAACCATGATGTAGACATGATGCTAGGGTTAGGGTTAGGGTTGAACCAGGATGTAAACATGATGCTAGGGTTAGGGTTAAACCAGGATGTAGACATGATGCTAGGGTTAGGGGTAAACCAGGATGTAGACATGATGCTAGGGTTAGGGGTAAACTAGGATGTAGACATGATTGTAGGGTTAGGGTTGAACCAGGATGTAGACATGATGCTAGGGTTAGGGTTGAACCAGGATGAAGACATGATGCTAGGGTTAGGGTTGAACCAGGATGTAGACATGATGCTAGGGTTAGGGTTAAAACAGGATGTAGACATGATGCTAGGGTTAGGGTTGAACCAGGATGTAGACATGATGCTAGGGTTAGGGCTAAACCAGGATGTAGACATGATGCTACGTTTAGGGTTGAACCAGGATGTAGACATGATGCTAGGGTTAGGGCTAAACCGGGTAAACCAGGATGTAGACATGATGCTAGGGTTAGGGGTAACCCAGGATGTAGACATTATGCTAGGGTTAGGGGTAAACCAGGATGTAAACATGATGCTAGGTTTAGGGTTGAACCAGGATGTAGACATGATGCTAGGGTTAGGGGTATACCAGGATGTAGACATGATGCTAGGGTTAGGGTTGAACCAGGATGTAGACATGATGCTAGGGTTAGGGTTGAACCAGGATGTAGACAAGATGTTAGGGTTGAACCTGGATGTAGACATGATGCTAGGGTTAGGGTTGAACCAGGATGTAGACATGATGCTAGGGTTAGGGGTAACCCATGATGTAGACATTATGCTAGGGTTAGGGGTAAACCAGGATGTAAACATGATGCTAGGTTTAGGGTTGAACCAGGATGTAGACATGATGCTAGGGTTAGGGGTATACCAGGATGTAGACATGATGCTAGGGTTAGGGTTGAACCAGGATGTAGACATGATGCTAGGGTTAGGGTTGAACCAGGATGTAGACATGATGTTAGTGTTGAACCTGGATGTAGACATGATGCTAGGGTTAGGGGTAAACCAGGATGTAGACATGATGCTACGGTTAGGGTTAAACCAGGATGTAGACATGATGCTAGGGTTAGGGTTGAACCAGGATGTAGACATGATGTTAGGGTTGAACCTGGATGTAGACATGATGCTAGGTTTAGGGGGAAAACCAGGATGTAGACATGATGCTACGGTTAGGGTTAAACCAGGATGTAGACATGATGCTAGGGTTAGGGGTAAACCAGGATGTAGACGAGATGCTAGGGTTAGGGGTAAACCCCGATGTAGACATGATGCTAGGGTTAGGGGTAAACCAGGATGTAGACATGATGCTAGGGTTAGGGTTGAACCAGGATGTAGACATGATGCTAGGGTTAGGGTTGAACCAGGATGTAGACATGATGTTAGGGTTGAACCTGGATGTAGACATGATGCTAGGGTTAGGGTTGAACCAGGATGTAGACATGATGTTAGGGTTGAACCTGGATGTAGACATGATGCTAGGTTTAGGGGGAAAACCAGGATGTAGACATGATGCTACGGTTAGGGTTAAACCAGGATGTAGACATGATGCTAGGGTTAGGGGTAAAACAGGATGTAGACATGATGCTAGGGTTAGGGGTAAACCAGGATGTAGACATGATGCTAGGGTTAGGATTGAACCAGGATGTAGACATGATGCTAGGGTTACATTTACATTTTACATTTAAGTCATTTAGCAGACGCTCTTATCCAGAGCGACTTACAAATTGGTGCATTCACCTTATGACATCCAGTGGAACAGCCACTTTACAATAGTGCATCTATATCTTTTAAGGGGGGGGAGGGGGTGAGAAGGATTACTTTATCCTATCCTAGGTATTAGCGTTAGGGTTGAATCAGGATGTAGACATGATGCTAGAGTTCGGGTTAAACCAGGATGTAGACATGATGCTAGGGTTAGGGTTAGGGTTAGGGTTGAACCAGGATGTAAACATGATGCTAGGGTTAGGGTTAGGGTTAGGGGTAAACCAGGATGTAGACATGATGCTAGAGTTCGGGTTAAACCAGGATGTAGACATGATGCTAGGGTTAGGGTTAGGGTTGAACCAGGATGTAAACATGATGCTAGGGTTAGGGTTAAACCAGGATGTAGACATGATGCTAGGGTTAGGGGTAAACCAGGATGTAGACATGATGCTAGGGCTAGGGGTAAACCAGGATGTAGACATGATGCTAGGGTTAGGGTTGAACCAGGATGTAGACATGATGCTAGGGTTAGGGCTAAACCGGGTAAACCAGGATGTAGACATGATGCTAGGGTTAGGGGTAACCCAGGATGTAGACATTATGCTAGGGTTAGGGGTAAACCAGGATGTAAACATGATGCTAGGTTTAGGGTTGAACCAGGATGTAGACATGATGCTAGGGTTAGGGGTATACCAGGATGTAGACATGATGCTAGGGTTAGGGTTGAACCAGGATGTAGACATGATGCTAGGGTTAGGGTTGAACCAGGATGTAGACATGATGTTAGGGTTGAACCTGGATGTAGACATGATGCTAGGGTTAGGGTTGAACCAGGATGTAGACATGATGCTAGGGTTAGGGGTAACCCAGGATGTAGACATTATGCTAGGGTTAGGGGTAAACCAGGATGTAAACATGATGCTAGGTTTAGGGTTGAACCAGGATGTAGACATGATGCTAGGGTTAGGGGTATACCAGGATGTAGACATGATGCTAGGGTTAGGGTTGAACCAGGATGTAGACATGATGCTAGGGTTAGGGTTGAACCAGGATGTAGACATGATGTTAGTGTTGAACCTGGATGTAGACATGATGCTAGGGTTAGGGGTAAACCAGGATGTAGACATGATGCTAGGGTTAGGGTTGAACCAGGATGTAGACATGATGTTAGGGTTGAACCTGGATGTAGACATGATGCTAGGTTTAGGGGGAAAACCAGGATGTAGACATGATGCTACGGTTAGGAGTAAACCAGGATGTAGACATGATGTTAGGGTCAGGATTGAACCAGGATGTAGACATGATGCTAGGGTTAGGGTTGAACCAGGATGTAGACATGATGCTAGGGTTAGGGGTAAACCAGGATGTAGACATGATGCTAGGGTTAGGATTGAACCAGGATGTAGACATGATGCTAGGGTTACATTTACATTTTACATTTAAGTCATTTAGCAGACGCTCTTATCCAGAGCGACTTACAAATTGGTGCATTCACCTTATGACTTCCAGTGGAACAGCCACTTTACAATAGTGCATCTAAATCTTTTAAGGGGGGGGAGGGGGTGAGAAGGATTACTTTATCCTATCCTAGGTATTAGTGTTAGGGTTGAATCAGGATGTAGACATGATGCTAGAGTTCGGGTTAAACCAGGATGTAGACATGATGCTAGGGTTAGGGTTAGGGTTCGGGTTAAACCAGGATGTAGACATGATGCTAGGGTTAGGGTTAGGGGTAAACCAGGATGTAGACATGATGCTAGGATTAGGTTTGAACTAGGATGTAGACATGATGCTTGGGTTAAGGTTAAACCAGGATGTAGACATGATGCTAGGGTTAGGGATGAACCAGGATGTAGACATGATGCTAGAGTTCGGGTTAAACCAGGATGTAGACATGATGCTAGGGTTAGGGTTAGGGTTGAACCAGGATGTAAACATGATGCTAGGGTTAGGGTTAAACCAGGATGTAGACATGATGCTAGGGTTAGGGGTAAACCAGGATGTAGACATGATGCTAGGGTTAGGGGTAAACCAGGATGTAGACATGATTCTAGGGTTAGGGTTGAACCAGGATGTAGACATGATGCTAGGGTTAGGGCTAAACCGGGTAAACCAGGATGTAGACATGATGCTAGGGTTAGGGGTAACCCAGGATGTAGACATTATGCTAGGGTTAGGGGTAAACCAGGATGTAAACATGATGCTAGGTTTAGGGTTGAACCAGGATGTAGACATGATGCTAGGGTTAGGGGTATACCAGGATGTAGACATGATGCTAGGGTTAGGGTTGAACCAGGATGTAGACATGATGCTAGGGTTAGGGTTGAACCAGGATGTAGACATGATGTTAGGGTTGAACCTGGATGTAGACATGATGCTAGGGTTAGGGTTGAACCAGGATGTAGACATGATGTTAGGGTTGAACCTGGATGTAGACATGATGCTAGGTTTAGGGGGAAAACCAGGATGTAGACATGATGCTACGGTTAGGGTTAAACCAGGATGTAGACATGATGCTAGGGTTAGGGGTAAACCAGGATGTAGACATGATGCTAGGGTTAGGGGTAAACCCCGATGTAGACATGATGCTAGGGTTAGGGGTAAACCAGGATGTAGACATGATGCTAGGGTTAGGATTGAACCAGGATGTAGACATGATGCTAGGGTTAGTGTTAGGGTTGAATCAGGATGTAGACATGATGCTAGAGTTCGGGTTAAACCAGGATGTAGACATGATGCTAGGGTTAGGGGTAAACCAGGATGTAGACATGATGCTAGCGTTAGGATTGAACCAGGATGTAGACATGATGCTAGGGTTAGTGTTAGGGTTGAATCAGGATGTAGACATGTTGCTAGAGTTCGGGTTAAACCAGGATGTAGACATGATGCTAGGGTTAGGGTTAGGGTTGAACCAGGATGTAAACATGATGCTAGGGTTAGGGTTAAACCAGGATGTAGACATGATGCTAGGGTTAGGGGTAAACTAGGATGTAGACATGATGCTAGGGTTAGGGTTGAACCAGGATGTAGACACGATGCCATGGTTAGGGTTGAACCAGGATGAAGACATGATGCTAGGGTTAGGGTTGAACCAGGATGTAGACATGATGCTAGGGTTAGGGTTAAAACAGGATGTAGACATGATGCTAGGGTTAGGGGTAAACCAGGATGTAGACATGATGCTAGGGTTAGGGGTAAACCAGGATGTAGGCATGATGCTAGGGTTAGGGTTGAACCAGGATGTAGACATGATGCTAGGGTTAGGGGTATACCAGGATGTAGACATGATTCTATGGTTAGGGTTGAACCAGGATGTAGACATGATGTTAGGGTTGAACCTGGATGTAGACATGATGCTAGGGTTAGGGGTAAACCAGGATGTAGACATGATGTTATGGTTGAACCTGGATGTAGACATGATGCTAGGGTTAGGGGTAAACCAGGATGTAGACATGATGTTAGGATTGAACCAGGACGTAGACATGATGCTAGGGTTAGGGTTGAATCAGGATGTAGACATGATGCTAGAGTTCGGGTTAAACCAGGATGTAGACATGATGCTAGGGTTAGGGTTAGGGTTAGGGTTGAACCAGGATGTAAACATGATGCTAGGGTTAGGGTTAGGGTTAGGGGTAAACCAGGATGTAGACATGATGCTAGAGTTCGGGTTAAACCAGGATGTAGACATGATGCTAGGGTTAGGGGTAAACCAGGATGTAGACATGATGCTAGGATTAGGTTTGAACTAGGATGTAGACATGATGCTTGGGTTAAGGTTAAACCAGGATGTAGACATGATGCTAGGGTTAGGGATGAACCAGGATGTAGACATGATGCTAGAGTTCGGGTTAAACCAGGATGTAGACATGATGCTAGGGTTAGGGTTAGGGTTGAACCAGGATGTAAACATGATGCTAGGGTTAGGGTTAAACTAGGATGTAGACATGATGCTAGGGTTAGGGGTAAACCAGGATGTAGACATGATGCTAGGGTTAGGGGTAAACTAGGATGTAGACATGATGCTAGGGTTAGGGTTGAACCAGGATGTAGACATGATGCTAGGTTTAGGGTTGAACCAGGATGAAGACATGATGCTAGGGTTAGGGTTGAACCAGGATGTAGACATGATGCTAGGGTTAGGGTTAAAACAGGATGTAGACATGATGCTAGGGTTAGGGGTAAACCAGGATGTAGACATGATGCTAGGGTTAGGGTTAGGGTTAGGGGTAAACCAGGATGTAGACATGATGCTAGAGTTCAGGTTAAACCAGGATGTAGACATGATGCTTGGGTTAGGGATGAACCAGGATGTAGACATGATGCTAGAGTTCGGGTTAAACCAGGATGTAGACATGATGCTAGGGTTAGGGTTGAACCAGGATGTAGACATGATGCTAGGGTTAGGGTTGAACCAGGATGAAGACATGATGCTAGGGTTTAATGTTAAAACAGGATGTAGACATGATGCTAGGGTTAGGGGTAAACCAGGATGTAGACATGATGCTAGGGTTATGGGTAAACCAGGATGTAGACATGATGCTACGTTTAGGGCTAAACCATTATGTAGACATGATGCTAGGGTTATTGGTAAACCAGGATGTAGACATGATGCTAGGGTTAGGGGTAACCCAGGATGTAGACATTATGCTAGGGTTAGGGGTAAACCAGGATGTAAACATGATGCTAGGTTTAGGGTTGAACCAGGATGTAGACATGATGCTAGGGTTAGGGGTATACCAGGATGTAGACATGATGCTAGGGTTAGGGTTGAACCAGGATGTAGACATGATGCTAGGGTTAGGGTTGAACCAGGATGTAGACATGATGTTAGGGTTGAACCTGGATGTAGACATGATGCTAGGATTAGGGGTAAACCAGGATGTAGACATGATGCTACGGTTAGGGTTAAACCAGGATGTAGACATGATGCTAGGGTTAGGGTTGAACCAGGATGTAGACATGATGTTAGGGTTGAACCTGGATGTAGACATGATGCTAGGGTTAGGGATGAACCAGGATGTAGACATGATGCTAGAGTTCGGGTTAAACCAGGATGTAGACATGATGCTAGGGTTAGGGTTAGGGTTGAACCAGGATGTAAACATGATGCTAGGGTTAGGGTTAAACCAGGATGTAGACATGATGCTAGGGTTAGGGGTAAACCAGGATGTAGACATGATGCTAGGGTTAGGGGTAAACCAGGATGTAGACATGATGCTAGGGTTAGGGTTGAACCAGGATGTAGACATGATGCTAGGGTTAGGGCTAAACCGGGTAAACCAGGATGTAGACATGATGCTAGGGTTAGGGGTAACCCAGGATGTAGACATTATGCTAGGGTTAGGGGTAAACCAGGATGTAAACATGATGCTAGGTTTAGGGTTGAACCAGGATGTAGACATAATGCTAGGGTTAGGGGTATACCAGGATGTAGACATGATGCTAGGGTTAGGGTTGAACCAGGATGTAGACATGATGCTAGGGTTAGGGTTGAACCAGGATGTAGACATGATGTTAGGGTTGAACCTGGATGTAGACATGATGCTAGGGTTAGGGTTGAACCAGGATGTAGACATGATGTTAGGGTTGAACCTGGATGTAGACATGATGCTAGGTTTAGGGGGAAAACCAGGATGTAGACATGATGCTACGGTTAGGGTTAAACCAGGATGTAGACATGATGCTAGGGTTAGGGGTAAACCAGGATGTAGACATGATGCTAGGGTTAGGGGTAAACCCCGATGTAGACATGATGCTAGGGTTAGGATTGAACCAGGATGTAGACATGATGCTAGGGTTAGTGTTAGGGTTGAATCAGGATGTAGACATGATGCTAGAGTTCGGGTTAAACCAGGATGTAGACATGATGCTAGGGTTAGGGGTAAACCAGGATGTAGACATGATGCTAGGGTTAGGATTGAACCAGGATGTAGACATGATGCTAGGGTTAGTGTTAGGGTTGAATCAGGATGTAGACATGTTGCTAGAGTTCGGGTTAAACCAGGATGTAGACATGATGCTAGGGTTAGGTTAGGTTGAACCAGGATGTAAACATGATGCTAGGGTTAGGGTTAAACCAGGATGTAGACATGATGCTAGGGTTAGGGTAAACCAGGATGTAGACATGATGCTAGGGTTAGGGTAAACTAGGATGTAGACATGATGCTAGGGTTAGGGTTGAACCAGGATGTAGACACGATGCTAGGGTTAGGTTGAACCAGGATGAAGACATGATGCTAGGGTTAGGTTGAACCAGGATGTAGACATGATGCTAGGGTTAGGGTTAAAACAGGATGTAGACATGATGCTAGGGTTAGGGGTAAACCAGGATGTAGACATGATGCTAGGGTTATGGGTAAACCAGGATGTAGGCATGATGCTAGGGTTAGGGTTGAACCAGGATGTAGACATGATGCTAGGGTTAGGGGTATACCAGGATGTAGACATGATTCTATGGTTAAGGTTGAACCAGGATGTAGACATGATGTTAGGGTTGAACCTGGATGTAGACATGATGCTAGGTTAGGGGTAAACCAGGATGTAGACATGATGTTATGGTTGAACCTGGATGTAGACATGATGCTAGGGTTAGGGTAAACCAGGATGTAGACATGATGTTAGGAATGAACCAGGACGTAGACATGATGCTAGGATTAGGGTTGAATCAGGATGTAGACATGATGCTAGAGTTCGGGTTAAACCAGGACGTAGACATGATGCTAGGGTTAGGGTTAGGGTTAGGGTTGAACCAGGATGTAAACATGATGCTAGGGTTAGGGTTAGGGTTAGGGTAAACCAGGATGTAGACATGATGCTAGAGTTCGGGTTAAACCAGGATGTAGACATGATGCTAGGGTTAGGGGTAAACCAGGATGTAGACATGATGCTAGGATTAGGTTTGAACTAGGATGTAGACATGATGCTTGGGTTAAGGTTAAACCAGGATGTAGACATGATGCTAGGGTTAGGGATGAACCAGGATGTAGACATGATGCTAGAGTTCGGGTTAAACCAGGATGTAGACATGATGCTAGGGTTAGGGTTAGGGTTGAACCAGGATGTAAACATGATGCTAGGGTTAGGGTTAAACCAGGATGTAGACATGATGCTAGGGTTAGGGGTAAACCAGGATGTAGACATGATGCTAGGGTTAGGGGTAAACTAGGATGTAGACATGATGCTAGGGTTAGGGTTGAACCAGGATGTAGACATGATGCTAGGTTTAGGGTTGAACCAGGATGAAGACATGATGCTAGGGTTAGGGTTGAACCAGGATGTAGACATGATGCTAGGGTTAGGGTTAAAACAGGATGTAGACATGATGCTAGGGTTAGGGGTAAACCAGGATGTAGACATGATGCTAGGGTTAGGGTTAGGGTTAGGGGTAAACCAGGATGTAGACATGATGCTAGAGTTCGGGTTAATCCAGGATGTAGACATGATGCTTGGGTTAGGGATGAACCAGGATGTAGACATGATGCTAGAGTTCGGGTTAAACCAGGATGTAGACATGATGCTAGGGTTAGGGTTGAACCAGGATGTAGACATGATGCTAGGGTTAGGGTTGAACCAGGATGTAGACATGATGCTAGGGTTAGGGTTGAACCAGGATGTAGACATGATGTTAGGGTTGAACCTGGATGTAGACATGATGCTAGGGTTAGGGTTGAACCAGGATGTAGACATGATGTTAGGGTTGAACCTGGATGTAGACATGATGCTAGGTTTAGGGGGAAAACCAGGATGTAGACATGATGCTACGGTTAGGGTTAAACCAGGATGTAGACATGATGCTAGGGTTAGGGGTAAACCAGGATGTAGACATGATGCTAGGGTTAGGGGTAAACCCCGATGTAGACATGATGCTAGGGTTAGGATTGAACCAGGATGTAGACATGATGCTAGGGTTAGTGTTAGGGTTGAATCAGGATGTAGACATGATGCTAGAGTTCGGGTTAAACCAGGATGTAGACATGATGCTAGGGTTAGGGGTAAACCAGGATGTAGACATGATGCTAGGGTTAGGATTGAACCAGGATGTAGACATGATGCTAGGGTTAGTGTTAGGGTTGAATCAGGATGTAGACATGTTGCTAGAGTTCGGGTTAAACCAGGATGTAGACATGATGCTAGGGTTAGGGTTAGGGTTGAACCAGGATGTAAACATGATGCTAGGGTTAGGGTTAAACCAGGATGTAGACATGATGCTAGGGTTAGGGGTAAACCAGGATGTAGACATGATGCTAGGGTTAGGGGTAAACTAGGATGTAGACATGATGCTAGGGTTAGGGTTGAACCAGGATGTAGACACGATGCTAGGGTTAGGGTTGAACCAGGATGAAGACATGATGCTAGGGTTAGGGTTGAACCAGGATGTAGACATGATGCTAGGGTTAGGGTTAAAACAGGATGTAGACATGATGCTAGGGTTAGGGGTAAACCAGGATGTAGACATGATGCTAGGGTTATGGGTAAACCAGGATGTAGGCATGATGCTAGGGTTAGGGTTGAACCAGGATGTAGACATGATGCTAGGGTTAGGGGTATACCAGGATGTAGACATGATTCTATGGTTAAGGTTGAACCAGGATGTAGACATGATGTTAGGGTTGAACCTGGATGTAGACATGATGCTAGGGTTAGGGGTAAACCAGGATGTAGACATGATGTTATGGTTGAACCTGGATGTAGACATGATGCTAGGGTTAGGGGTAAACCAGGATGTAGACATGATGTTAGGAATGAACCAGGACGTAGACATGATGCTAGGATTAGGGTTGAATCAGGATGTAGACATGATGCTAGAGTTCGGGTTAAACCAGGACGTAGACATGATGCTAGGGTTAGGGTTAGGGTTAGGGTTGAACCAGGATGTAAACATGATGCTAGGGTTAGGGTTAGGGTTAGGGGTAAACCAGGATGTAGACATGATGCTAGAGTTCGGGTTAAACCAGGATGTAGACATGATGCTAGGGTTAGGGGTAAACCAGGATGTAGACATGATGCTAGGATTAGGTTTGAACTAGGATGTAGACATGATGCTTGGGTTAAGGTTAAACCAGGATGTAGACATGATGCTAGGCTTAGGGATGAACCAGGATGTAGACATGATGCTAGAGTTCGGGTTAAACCAGGATGTAGACATGATGCTAGGGTTAGGGTTAGGGTTGAACCAGGATGTAAACATGATGCTAGGGTTAGGGTTAAACCAGGATGTAGACATGATGCTAGGGTTAGGGGTAAACCAGGATGTAGACATGATGCTAGGGTTAGGGGTAAACTAGGATGTAGACATGATGCTAGGGTTAGGGTTGAACCAGGATGTAGACATGATGCTAGGTTTAGGGTTGAACCAGGATGAAGACATGATGCTAGGGTTAGGGTTGAACCAGGATGTAGACATGATGCTAGGGTTAGGGTTAAAACAGGATGTAGACATGATGCTAGGGTTAGGGGTAAACCAGGATGTAGACATGATGCTAGGGTTAGGGTTAGGGTTAGGGGTAAACCAGGATGTAGACATGATGCTAGAGTTCGGGTTAATCCAGGATGTAGACATGATGCTTGGGTTAGGGATGAACCAGGATGTAGACATGATGCTAGAGTTCGGGTTAAACCAGGATGTAGACATGATGCTAGGGTTAGGGTTGAACCAGGATGTAGACATGATGCTAGGGTTAGGGTTGAACCAGGATGAAGACATGATGCTAGGGTTTAATGTTAAAACAGGATGTAGACATGATGCTAGGGTTAGGGGTAAACCAGGATGTAGACATGATGCTAGGGTTATGGGTAAACCAGGATGTAGACATGATGCTACGTTTAGGGCTAAACCATTATGTAGACATGATGCTAGGGTTATGGGTAAACCAGGATGTAGACATGATGCTAGGGTTAGGGGTAACCCAGGATGTAGACATTATGCTAGGGTTAGGGGTAAACCAGGATGTAAACATGATGCTAGGTTTAGGGTTGAACCAGGATGTAGACATGATGCTAGGGTTAGGGTTGAACCAGGATGTAAACATGATGCTAGGGTTAGGGTTAGGGTTAGGGGTAAACCAGGATGTAGACATGATGCTAGAGTTCGGGTTAAACCAGGATGTAGACATGATGGTAGGGTTAGGGTTAGGGGTAAACCAGGATGTAGACATGATGCTAGGATTAGGTTTGAACTAGGATGTAGACATGATGCTTGGGTTAAGGTTAAACCAGGATGTAGACATGATGCTAGGGTTAGGGATGAACCAGGATGTAGACATGATGCTAGAGTTCGGGTTAAACCAGGATGTAGACATGATGCTAGGGTTAGGGTTAGGGTTGAACCAGGATGTAAACATGATGCTAGGGTTAGGGTTAAACCAGGATGTAGACATGATGCTAGGGTTAGGGGTAAACCAGGATGTAGACATGATGCTAGGGTTAGGGGTAAACCAGGATGTGAACATGATGCTAGGTTTAGGGTTGAACCAGGATGTAGACATGATGCTAGGGTTAGGGGTATACCAGGATGTAGACATGATGCTAGGGTTAGTGTTAGGGTTGAATCAGGATGTAGACATGATGCTAGAGTTCGGGTTAGGGTTAAACCAGGATATAAACATGATACTAGGGTTAGGGCTAAACCAGGATGTAGACATGATGCTAGGGTTAGGGGTAAACCAGGATGTAGACATGATGCTAGGGTTAGGGGTAACCCAGGATGTAGACATTATGCTAGGGTTAGGGGTAAACCAGGAAGTAGACATGATGCTAGGTTTAGGGTTGAACCAGGATGTAGACATGATGCTAGGGTTAGGTGTAAACCAGGATGTAGACATGATGCTAGGGTTAGGGTTGAACCAGGATGTAGACATGATGCTAGGGTTAGGGTTGAACCAGGATGTATACATGATGTTAGGGTTGAACCTGGATGTAGACATGATGCTAGGGTTAGGGGTAAACCAGGATGTAGACATGATGTTATGGTTGAACCTGGATGTAGACATGATTCTAGGGTTAGGGGTAAACCAGGATGTAGACATGATGCTACGGTTAGGGTTAAACCAGGATGTAGACATGATGCTAGGGTTAGGGTTGAACCAGGATGTAGACATGATGTTAGGGTTGAACCTGGATGTAGACATGATGCTAGGTTTAGGGGGGAAACCAGGATGTAGACATGATGCTACGGTTAGGGTTAAACCAGGATGTAGACATGATGCTAGGGTTAGGGGTAAACCAGGATGTAGACATGATGCTAGGGTTAGGAGTAAACCAGGATGTAGACATTATGTTAGGGTCAGGTTTGAACCAGGATGTAGACATGATGCTAGGGTTAGGGTTGAACCAGGATGTAGACATGATGCTAGGTTTAGGGGTAAACCAGGATGTAGACATGATGCTAGGGTTAGGGGTAAACCAGGATGTAGACATGATGCTAGGGTTAGGATTGAACCAGGATGTAGACATGATGCTAGGGTTAGTGTTAGGATTGAACCAGGATGTAGACATGATGCTAGAGTTCGGGTTAAACCAGGATGTAGACATGATGCTAGGGTTAGGTTTGGGTTAGGGGTAAACCAGGATGTAGACATGATGCTAGGGTTAGGGGTAAACTAGGATGTAGACATGATGCTAGGGTTAGGGGTAACCCAGGATGTAGACATTATGCTCGGGTTAGGGGTAAACCAGGATGTAGACATGATGTTAGGGTTGAACCTGGATGTAGACATGATTCTAGGGTTAGGGGTAAACCAGGATGTAGACATGATGTTATGGTTGAACCTGGATGTAGACATGATTCTAGGGTTAGGGTAAACCAGGATGTAGACATGATGCTAGGATTAGGTTTGAACTAGGATGTAGACATGATGCTTGGGTTAAGGTTAAACCAGGATGTAGACATGATGCTAGGGTTAGGGTTGAACCAGGATGTAAACATGATGCTAGGGTTAGGGTTAGGGTTAGGGGTAAACCAGGATGTAGACATGATGCTAGAGTTCGGGTTAAACCAGGATGTAGACATGATGCTAGGGTTAGGGTTAGGGGTAAACCAGGATGTAGACATGATGCTAGGATTAGGTTTGAACTAGGATGTAGACATGATGCTTGGGTTAAGGTTAAACCAGGATGTAGACATGATGCTAGGGTTAGGGATGAACCAGGATGTAGACATGATGCTAGAGTTCGGGTTAAACCAGGATGTAGACATGATGCTAGGATTAGGGTTAGGGTTGAACCAGGATGTAAACATGATGCTAGGGTTAGGGTTAAACCAGGATGTAGACATGATGCTAGGGTTAGGGGTAAACCAGGATGTAGACATGATGCTAGGGTTAGGGGTAAACCAGGATGTAAACATGATGCTAGGTTTAGGGTTGAACCAGGATGTAGACATGATGCTAGGGTTAGGGGTATACCAGGATGTAGACATGATGCTAGGGTTAGGGTTGAACCAGGATGTAGACATGATGCTAGGGTTAGGGTTGAACCAGGATGTAGACATGATGCTATGTTTAGGGGTAAACCAGGATGTAGACATGATGCTAGGGTTAGGGGTAAACCAGGATGTAGACATGATGCTTGGGTTAGGATTGAACCAGGATGTAGACATGATGCTAGGGTTAGGTTTGGGTTAGGGGTAAACCAGGATGTAGACATGATGCTAGGGTTAGGGGTAAACTAGGATGTAGACATGATGCTAGGGTTAGGGGTAACCCAGGATGTAGACATTATGCTCGGGTTAGGGGTAAACCAGGATGTAGACATGATGGTAGGGTTGAACCTGGATGTAGACATGATTCTAGGGTTAGGGGTAAACCAGGATGTAGACATGATGTTATGGTTGAACCTGGATGTAGACATGATTCTAGGGTTAGGGTAAACCAGGATGTAGACATGATGCTAGGATTAGGTTTGAACTAGGATGTAGACATGATGCTTGGGTTAAGGTTAAACCAGGATGTAGACATGATGCTAGGGTTAGGGATGAACCAGGATGTAGACATGATGCTAGAATTCGGGTTAAACCAGGATGTAGACATGATGCTAGGGTTAGGGTTGAACCAGGATGTAAACATGATGCTAGGGTTAGGGTTAAACCAGGATGTAGACATGATGCTAGGGTTAGGGGTAAACCAGGATGTAGACATGATGCTAGGGTTAGGGGTAAACCAGGATGTAGACATGATGCTAGGGTTAGGGTTGAACCAGGATGTAGACATGATGCTAGGGTTAGGGCTAAACCGGGTAAACCAGGATGTAGACATGATGCTAGGGTTAGGGGTAACCCAGGATGTAGACATTATGCTAGGGTTAGGGGTAAACCAGGATGTAAACATGATGCTAGGTTTAGGGTTGAACCAGGATGTAGACATGATGCTAGGGTTAGGGGTATACCAGGATGTAGACATGATGCTAGGGTTAGGGTTGAACCAGGATGTAGACATGATGCTAGGGTTAGGGTTGAACCAGGATGTAGACATGATGTTAGGGTTGAACCTGGATGTAGACATGATGCTAGGGTTAGGGTTGAACCAGGATGTAGACATGATGTTAGGGTTGAACCAGGATGTAGACATGATGCTACGGTTAGGGTTAAACCAGGATGTAGACATGATGCTAGGGTTAGGGGTAAACCAGGATGTAGACATGATGCTAGGGTTAGGGGTAAACCAGGATGTAGACATGATGCTAGGGTTAGGGGTAAACCAGGATGTAGACATGATGCTAGGGTTAGGATTGAACCAGGATGTAGACATGATGCTAGGGTTAGTGTTAGGGTTGAATCAGGATGTAGACATGATGCTAGAGTTCGGGTTAAACCAGGATGTAGACATGATGCTAGGGTTAGGGGTAAACCAGGATGTAGACATGATGCTAGGGTTAGGATTGAACCAGGATGTAGACATGATGCTAGGGTTAGTGTTAGGGTTGAATCAGGATGTAGACATGTTGCTAGAGTTCGGGTTAAACCAGGATGTAGACATGATGCTAGGGTTAGGGTTAGGGTTAAACCAGGATATAAACATGATACTAGGGTTAGGGTTAAACCAGGATGTAGACATGATGCTAGGGTTAGGGGTAAACCAGGATGTAGACATGATGCTAGGATTAGGTTTGAACCAGGATGTAGACATGATGCTAGGGTTAGGGGTAAACTAGGATGTAGACATGATGCTAGGGTTAGGGGTAACCCAGGATGTAGACATTATGCTAGGGTTAGGGGTAACCCAGGATGTAGACATTATGCTAGGGTTAGGGGTAAACCAGGATGTAAACATGATGCTAGGTTTAGGGTTGAACCAGGATGTAGACATGATGCTAGGGTTAGGGGTAAACCAGGATGTAGACATGATGTTAGGGTCAGGATTGAACCAGGATGTAGACATGATGCTAGGGTTAGGGTTGAACCAGGATGTAGACATGATGCTAGGTTTAGGGGTAAACCAGGATGTAGACATGATGCTAGGGTTAGGGGTAAACCAGGATGTAGACATGATGCTAGGGTTAAGATTGAACCAGGATGTACACATGATGCTAGGGTTAGTGTTAGGGTTGAATCAGGATGTAGACATGATGCTAGAGTTCGGGTTAGGGTTAAACCAGGATATAAACATGATACTAGGGTTAGGGTTAAACCAGGATGTAGACATGATGCTAGGGTTAGGGGTAAACCAGGATGTAGACATGATGCTAGGATTAGGTTTGAACCAGGATGTAGACATGATGCTAGGGTTAGGGGTAAACTAGGATGTAGACATGATGCTAGGGTTAGGGGTAACCCAGGATGTAGACATTATGCTAGGGTTAGGGGTAAACCAGGATGTAGACATGATGCTAGGTTTAGGGTTGAACCAGGATGTAGACATGATGCTAGGGTTAGGGGTAAACCAGGATGTAGACATGATGCTACGTTTAGGGCTAAACCAGGATGTAGACATGATGCTAGGGTTATGGGTAAACCAGGATGTAGACATGATGCTAGGGTTAGGGGTAACCCAGGATGTAGACATTATGCTAGGGTTAGGGGTAAACCAGGATGTAGACATGATGCTAGGTTTAGGGTTGAACCAGGATGTAGACATGATGCTAGGGTTAGGTGTAAACCAGGATGTAGACATGATGCTAGGGTTAGGGTTGAACCAGGATGTAGACATGATGCTAGGGTTAGGGTTGAACCAGGATGTAGACATGATGTTAGGATTGAACCTGGATGTAGACATGATGCTAGGGTTAGGGGTAAACCAGGATGTAGACATTATGTTATGGTTGAACCTGGATGTAGACATGATTCTAGGGTTAGGGGTAAACCAGGATGTAGACATGATGCTACGGTTAGGGTTAAACCAGGATGTAGACATGATGCTAGGGTTAGGGTTGAACCAGGATGTAGACATGATGTTAGGGTTGAACCTGGATGTAGACATGATGCTAGGGTTAGGGGTAAACCAGGATGTAGACATGATGCTATGGTTAGGGGTAAACCAGGATGTAGACATGATGTTAGGGTTGAACCTGGATGTAGACATGATTCTAGGGTTAGGGGTAAACCAGGATGTAGACATGATGCTAGGGTTAGGGTTGAACCAGGATGTAGACATGATGTTATTGTTGAACCAGGATGTAGACATGATTCTAGGGTTAGGGGTAAACCAGGATGTAGACATGATGCTAGGGTTAGGGTTGAACCAGGATGTAGACATGATGCTAGGGTTAGGGTTGAACCAGGATGTAGACATGATGCTAGGGTTAGGGTTGAACCAGGATGTAAACATGATGCTAGGGTTAGGGTTAGGGGTAAACCAGGATGTAGACATGATGCTAGAGTACGGGTTAAACCAGGATGTAGACATGATGCTAGGTTTAGGGTTAGGGTTAGGGGTAAACCAGGATGTAGACATGATGCTAGGGTTAGGGGTAAATCAGGATGTAGACATGATGCTAGGGTTAGGGGTAAATCAGGATGTAGACATGATGCTAGGGTTATGGGTAAACCAGGATGTAGACATGATGCTAGGGTTAGGGTTAGAGGTAAACCAGGATGTAGACATGATGCTAGGGTTAGGGGTAAACCAGGATGTAGACATGATGCTATGGTTAGGGGTAAACCAGGATTTAGACATGATGCTAGGGTTAGGGGTAAACCAGGATGTAGACATGATGCTAGAGTTAGGGGCAAACCAGGATGTAGACATGATGCTAGGGTTAGGGTTGAACCAGGATGTAGACATGATGCTAGGGTTAGTGGTAAACCAGGATGTAGACATGATGCTAGGGTTAGGGTTGAACCAGGATGTAGACATGATGCTAGGGTTAGGGGTAAACCAGGATGTAGACATGATTCTAGGGTTAGGGTTGAACCAGGATGTAGACATGATGCTAGAGTACGGGTTAAACCAGGATGTAGACATGATGCTAGGTTTAGGGTTAGGGTTAGGGGTAAACCAGGATGTAGACATGATGCTAGGGTTAGGGGTAAATCAGGATGTAGACATGATGCTAGGGTTAGGGGTAAACCAGGATGTAGACATGATGCTAGAGTTAGGGGCAAACCAGGATGTAGACATGATGCTAGGGTTAGGGGTAAACCAGGATGTAGACATGATTCTAGGGTTAGGGTTGAACCAGGATGTAGACATGATGCTAGGGTTAGGGTTGAACCAGGATGTAGACATGATGCTAGGATTAGGATTGAACCAGGACGTAGGCATGATGCTAGGATTAGCATTGAACCAGGATGTAGACATGATGCTAGGGTTAGGGGTAAACCAGGATGTAGACATGATGCTAGGGTTAGGGGTAAACCAGGATGTAGCCATGATGCTAGGGTTAGGGTTGAACCAGGATGTAGACATGATGCTAGGATTAGGATTGAACCAGGATGTAGACATGATGCTAGGTTTAGAGTTAGGGTTGAACCAGGATGAAGACATGATGCTAGGGTTAGGGTTGAACCAGGATGTAGACATGATGCTAGGGTTATGGTTAAAACAGGATGTAGACATGATGCTAGGGTTAGGGGTAAACCACGATGTAGACATGATGCTAGGGTTAGGGTTGAACCAGGATGTAGACATGATGCTAGGTTTAGGGTTGAATCAGGATGTAGACATGATGCTAGGGTTAGGGGTAAACCAGGATGTAGACATGATGCTAGGGTTAGGGGTAAACCAGGATGTAGACATGATGCTATGGTTAGGGGTAAACCAGGATGTAGACATGATGTTAGGGTTGAACCTGGATGTAGACATGATTCTAGAGTTAGGGGTAAACCAGGATGTAGACATGATGCTACGGTTAGGGTTAAACCAGGATGTAGACATGATGCTAGGATTAGGGTTTAACCAGGATGTAGACATGATGTTAGGGTTGAACCTGGCTGTAGACATGATGCTAGGTTTAGGGGGAAAACCAGGATGTAGACATGATGCTACGGTTAGGGTTAAACCAGGGTGTAGACATGATGCTAGGGTTAGGGGTAAACCAGGATGTAGACATGATGCTTGGATTAGGTTTGAACCAGGATGTAGACATGATGCTAGGATTAGGGGTAAACCAGGATGTAGACATGATGCTAGGGTTAGGGGTAAACTAGGATGTAGACATGATGCTAGGGTTAGGGGTAAACCAGGATGTAGACATGATGCTAGGGTTAGGGTTGAACCAGGATGTAGACATGATGCTAGGTTTAGAGTTAGGTTTGAACCAGGATGAAGACATGATGCTAGGGTTAGGGTTGAACCAGGATGTAGACATGATGCTAGGGTTAGGGTTAAAACAGGATGTAGACATGATGCTAGGGTTAGGGGTAAACCAGGATGTAGACATGATGCTAGGTTTAGTGTTGAACCAGGATGTAGACATGATGCTAGGTTTAGGGTTGAATCAGGATGTAGACATGATGCTAGGGTTAGGGGTAAACCAGGATGTAGACATGATGCCAGGGTTAGGGGTAAACCAGGATGTAGACATGATGCAATGGTTAGGGGTAAACCAGGATGTAGACATGGTGTTAGTGTTGAACCTGGATGTAGACATGATTCTAGAGTTAGGGGTTAACCAGGATGTAGACATGATGCTACGGTTAGGGTTAAACCAGGATGTAGACATGATGCTAGGGTTAGGGTTTAACCAGGATGTAGACATGATGTTAGGGTTGAACCTGGATGTAGACATGATTCTAGAGTTAGGGGTAAACCAGGATGTAGACATGATGTTAGGGTCAGGGATGAACCAGGATGTAGACATGATGCTAGGGTTAGGGTTGAACCAGGATGTAGACATGATGCTAGGATTAGGATTGAACCAGGACGTAGACATGATGCTAGGGTTAGGGTTAGGGGTAAACCAGGATGTAGACATGATGCTAGGGTTAGGGTTGAATCAGGATGTAGACATGATGCTAGAGTTCGGGTTAAACCAGGATGTAGACATGACGCTAGGGTTAGGGTTAGGGTTAGGGTTGAACCAGGATTTAGACATGATGCTAGGGTTAGGGTTAGGGTTAGGGGTAAACCAGGATGTAGACATGATGCTAGGGTTAGGGGTAAACCAGGATGTAGACATGATGCTAGGTTTAGGTTTGAACTAGGATGTAGACATGATGCTTGGGTTAAGGTTAAACCAGGATGTAGATATGATGCTAGGGTTAGGGATGAACCAGGATGTAGACATGATGCTAGGGTTAGGGTTGAACCAGGATGTAGACATGATGCTAGGTAGGGTTAGGGTTAGGGGTAAACCAGGATGTAGACATGATGCTAGGGTTAGGGCTAAACCAGGACGTAGACATGATGCTAGGGTTAGGGGTAAACCAGGATGTAGACATGATGCTAGGGTTAGGGTTAGAGGTAAACCAGGGTGTAGACATGATGCTAGGGTTAGGGGTAAACCAGGATGTAGACATGATGCTAGGGTTAGGGGTAAACCAGGATGTAGACATGATGCTAGGGTTAGGGGTAAACCAGGATGTAGACATGATGCTAGGGTTAGGGTTGAACCAGGATGTAGGCATGATGCTAGGGTTAGGGTTAGAGGTAAACCAGGGTGTAGACATGATGCTAGGGTTAGGGGTAAACCAGGATGTAGACATGATGCTAGGGTTAGGGGTAAACCAGGATGTAGACATGATGCTAGGGTTAGGGGTAAACCAGGATGTAGACATGATGCTAGGGTTAGGGGTAAACTAGGATGTAGACATGATGCTAGGGTTAGGGGTAAACCAGGATGTAGACATGATGCTAGGGTTAGGGTTGAACCAGGATGTAGACATGATGCTAGGTTTAGAGTTAGGGTTGAACCAGGATGAAGACATGATGCTAGGGTTAGGGTTGAACCAGGATGTAGACATGATGCTAGGGTTAGGGTTAAAACAGGATGTAGACATGATGCTAGGGTTAGGGGTAAACCAGGATGTAGACATGATGCTAGGTTTAGTGTTGAACCAGGATGTAGACATGATGCTAGGTTTAGGGTTGAATCAGGATGTAGACATGATGCTAGGGTTAGGGGTAAACCAGGATGTAGACATGATGCCAGGGTTAGGGGTAAACCAGGATGTAGACATGATGCTATGGTTAGGGGTAAACCAGGATGTAGACATGATGTTAGTGTTGAACCTGAATGTAGACATGATTCTAGAGTTAGGGGTTAACCAGGATGTAGACATGATGCTAGGTAGGGTTAGGGTTAGGGGTAAACCAGGATGTAGACATGATGCTAGGGTTAGGGGTAAACCAGGATGTAGACATGATGCTAGGTTTATGGGTAAACCAGGATGTAGACATGATGTTAGGGTCAGGGATGAACCAGGATGTAGACATGATGCTAGGGTTAGGGTTGAACCAGGATGTAGACATGATGCTAGGATTAGGATTGAACCAGGACGTAGACATGATGCTAGGGTTAGGGTTAGGGGTAAACCAGGATGTAGACATGATGCTAGGGTTAGGGTTGAATCAGGATGTAGACATGATGCTAGAGTTCGGGTTAAACCAGGATGTAGACATGACGCTAGGGTTAGGGTTAGGGTTAGGGTTGAACCAGGATTTAGACATGATGCTAGGGTTAGGGTTAGGGTTAGGGGTAAACCAGGATGTAGACATGATGCTAGGGTTAGGGGTAAACCAGGATGTAGACATGATGCTAGGTTTAGGTTTGAACTAGGATGTAGACATGATGCTTGGATTAAGGTTAAACCAGGATGTAGATATGATGCTAGGGTTAGGGATGAACCAGGATGTAGACATGATGCTAGGGTTAGGGTTGAACCAGGATGTAGACATGATGCTAGGTAGGGTTAGGGTTAGGGGTAAACCAGGATGTAGACATGATGCTAGGGTTAGGGTTAAAACAGGATGTAGACACGATGCTAGGGTTAGGGATAACCCAGGATGTAGACATGATGCTAGGGTTAGGGTTAGGGATGAACCAGGACGTAGACAGGATGCTAGGGTTAGGGATGAACCAGGATGTAGACATAATGCTAGGGTTAGGGTTAAAACAGGATGTAAACATGATGCTAGGGTTAGGGGTAAACCAGGATGTAGACATGATGATGGGGTTAGGGTTGAACCAGGATGTAGACATGATGCTAGGGTTAGGGTTGAACCAGGATGTAGACATGATGCTAGGGTTAGGGTTAGGGTTGAACCAGGATGTAGACATGATGCTAGGGTTAGGGTTGAACCAGGATGTAGACATGATGCTAGGTTTAGGGGTATACCAGGATGTAGACATGACGCTAGGGTTAGGGCTAAACCAGGATGTAGACATGATGTTAGGGTTAGGGTTAGGGTTGAACCAGGATGTAGACATGATGCTAGGGTTAGGATTGAACCAGGATGTAGACATGATAATAGGGTTAGGGGTAAACCAGGATGTAGAAATGACGCTAGGGTTAGGGCTAAACCAGGACGTAGACATGATGCTAGGGTTAGGGGTAAACCAGGATGTAGACATGATGCTAGGGTTAGGGTTAGAGGTAAACCAGGGTGTAGACATGATGCTAGGGTTAGGGGTAAACCAGGATGTAGACATGATGCTAGGGTTAGGGGTAAACCAGGATGTAGACATGATGCTAGGGTTAGGGGTAAACCAGGATGTAGACATGATGCTAGGGTTAGGGTTGAACCAGGATGTAGACATGATGCTAGGGTTAGGGTTGAACCAGGATGTAGACATGATGCTAGGGTTAGGGGTAAACCAGGATGTAGACATGATGCTAGGGTTAGGGGTAAGTCATGATGTAGACATGATGCTAGGGTTATGGGTAAACCAGGATGTAGACATGATGCTAGGAATAGGGTTAGAGGTAAACCAGGATTTCGAGATGATGCTAGGGTTAGGGGTAAACCAGGATGTAGACATGATGCTATGGTTAGGGGTAAACCAGGATTTAGACATGATGCTAGGGTTATGGGTAAACCAGGATTTAGACATGATGCTAGGGTTAGGGGTAAACCAGGATGTAGACATGATGCTAGGGTTATGGGTAAACCAGGATTTAGACATGATGCTAGGGTTAGGGGTAAACCAGGATGTAGACATGATGCTAGGGTTAGGGTTGAACCAGGATGTAGGCATGATGCTAGGGTTAGGGGTAAACCAGGATGTAGACATGATGCTATGGTTAGGGGTAAACCAGGATTTAGACATGATGCTAGGGTTATGGGTAAACCAGGATTTAGACATGATGCTAGGGTTAGGGTTGAACCAGGATGTAGACATGATGTTAGGGTTGAACCTGGATGTAGACATGATGCTAGGGTTAGGGGTAAACCAGGATGTAGACATGATGCTAGGGTTAGGGTTGAACCAGGATGTAGGCATGATGCTAGGGTTAGGGTTAGGGGTAAACCAGGATGTAGACATGATGCTAGGGTTAGGGTTGAACCAGGATGTAGACATGATGCTAGGGTTAGGGGTAAACCAGGATGTAGACATGATGCTAGGGTTAGGGGTAAACCAGGATGTAGACATGATGCTAGGGTTAGGGTTGAACCAGGATGTAGACATGATGCTAGGTAGGGTTAGGGTTAGGGGTAAACCAGGATGTAGACATGATGCTAGGGTTAGGGTTAAAACAGGATGTAGACACGATGCTAGGGTTAGGGTTAACCCAGGATGTAGACATGATGCTAGGGTTAGGGTTAGGGATGAACCAGGACGTAGACAGGATGCTAGGGTTAGGGATGAACCAGGATGTAGACATAATGCTAGGGTTAGGGTTAAAACAGGATGTAAACATGATGCTAGGGTTAGGGGTAAACCAGGATGTAGACATGATGATGGGGTTAGGGTTGAACCAGGATGTAGACATGATGCTAGGGTTAGGGTTGAACCAGGATGTAGACATGATGCTAGGTTTAGGGTTAGGGTTGAACCAGGATGTAGACATGATGCTAAGGTTAGGGTTGAACCAGGATGTAGACATGATGCTAGGTTTAGGGGTATACCAGGATGTAGACATGACGCTAGGGTTAGGGCTAAACCAGGATGTAGACATGATGTTAGGGTTAGGGTTAGGGTTGAACCAGGATGTAGACATGATGCTAGGGTTAGGATTGAACCAGGATGTAGACATGATAATAGGGTTAGGGGTAAACCAGGATGTAGAAATGACGCTAGGGTTAGGGCTAAACCAGGACGTAGACATGATGCTAGGGTTAGGGGTAAACCAGGATGTAGACATGATGCTAGGGTTAGGGTTAGAGGTAAACCAGGGTGTAGACATGATGCTAGGGTTAGGGGTAAACCAGGATGTAGACATGATGCTAGGGTTAGGGGTAAACCAGGATGTAGACATGATGCTAGGGTTAGGGGTAAACCAGGATGTAGACATGATGCTAGGGTTAGGGTTGAACCAGGATGTAGGCATGATGCTAGGGTTAGGGTTAGGGTTGAACCAGGATGTAGACATGATGCTAGGGTTAGGGTTGAACCAGGATGTAGACATGATGCTAGGGTTAGGGGTAAACCAGGATGTAGACATGATGCTAGGGTTAGGGGTAAATCAGGATGTAGACATTATGCTAGGGTTATGGGTAAACCAGGATGTAGACATGATGCTAGGAATTGGGTTAGAGGTAAACCAGGATTTCGAGATGATGCTAGGGTTAGGGGTAAACCAGGATGTAGACATGATGCTATGGTTAGGGGTAAACCAGGATTTAGACATGATGCTAGGGTTATGGGTAAACCAGGATTTAGACATGATGCTAGGGTTAGGGGTAAACCAGGATGTAGACATGATGCTAGGGTTAGGGGTAAACCAGGATGTAGACATGATGCTAGGGTTAGGGGTAAACCAGGATGTAGACATGATGCTAGGGTTAGGGTTGAACCAGGATGTAGACATGATGCTAGGGTTAGGGGTAAACCAGGATGTAGACATGATGCTAGGGTTAGGGTTGAACCAGGATGTAGACATGATGCTAGGGTTAGGGTTGAACCAGGATGTAGACATGATGCTAGGATTAGGATTGAACCAGGACGTAGACATGATGCTAGGATTAGCATTGAACCAGGATGTAGACATGATGCTAGGGTTAGGGGTAAACCAGGATGTAGACATGATAATAGTGTTAGGGGTAAACCAGGATGTAGAAATGACGCTAGGGTTAGGGCTAAACCAGGATGTAGACATGATGCTAGGGTTAGGGGTAAACCAGGATGTAGACATGATGCTAGGGTTAGGGTTAGAGGTAAACCAGGGTGTAGACATGATGCTAGGGTTAGGGTTGAATCAGGATGTAGACATGATGCTAGGTAGGGTTAGGGTTAGGGGTAAACCAGGATGTAGACATGATGCTAGGGTTAGGGTTAAAACAGGATGTAGACACGATGCTAGGGTTAGGGTTAACCCAGGATGTAGACATGATGCTAGGGTTAGGGTTAGGGATGAACCAGGACGTAGACAGGATGCTAGGGTTAGGGATGAACCAGGATGTAGACATAATGCTAGGGTTAGGGTTAAAACAGGATGTAAACATGATGCTAGGGTTAGGGGTAAACCAGGATGTAGACATGATGATGGGGTTAGGGTTGAACCAGGATGTAGACATGATGCTAGGGTTAGGGTTGAACCAGGATGTAGACATGATGCTAGGGTTAGGGTTAGGGTTGAACCAGGATGTAGACATGATGCTAGGGTTAGGGTTGAACCAGGATGTAGACATGATGCTAGGTTTAGGGGTATACCAGGATGTAGACATGACGCTAGGGTTAGGGCTAAACCAGGATGTAGACATGATGTTAGGGTTAGGGTTAGGGTTGAACCAGGATGTAGACATGATGCTAGGGATAGGATTGAACCAGGATGTAGACATGATAATAGGGTTAGGGGTAAACCAGGATGTAGAAATGACGCTAGGGTTAGGGCTAAACCAGGACGTAGACATGATGCTAGGGTTAGGGGTAAACCAGGATGTAGACATGATGCTAGGGTTAGGGTTAGAGGTAAACCAGGGTGTAGACATGATGCTAGGGTTAGGGGTAAACCAGGATGTAGACATGATGCTAGGGTTAGGGGTAAACCAGGATGTAGACATGATGCTAGGGTTAGGGGTAAACCAGGATGTAGACATGATGCTAGGGTTAGGGTTGAACCAGGATGTAGGCATGATGCTAGGGTTAGGGTTAGGGTTGAACCAGGATGTAGACATGATGCTAGGGTTAGGGTTGAACCAGGATGTAGACATGATGCTAGGGTTAGGGGTAAACCAGGATGTAGACATGATGCTAGGGTTAGGGGTAAATCAGGATGTAGACATGATGCTAGGGTTATGGGTAAACCAGGATGTAGACATGATGCTAGGAATAGGGTTAGAGGTAAACCAGGATTTCGAGATGATGCTAGGGTTAGGGGTAAACCAGGATGTAGACATGATGCTATGGTTAGGGGTAAACCAGGATTTAGACATGATGCTAGGGTTATGGGTAAACCAGGATTTAGACATGATGCTAGGGTTAGGGGTAAACCAGGATGTAGACATGATGCTAGGGTTAGGGGTAAACCAGGATGTAGACATGATGCTAGGGTTAGGGGTAAACCAGGATGTAGACATGATGCTAGGGTTAGGGTTGAACCAGGATGTAGGCATGATGCTAGGGTTAGGGGTAAACCAGGATGTAGACATGATGCTAGGGTTAGGGTTGAACCAGGATGTAGACATGATGCTAGGGTTAGGGGTAAACCAGGATGTAGACATGATGCTAGGGTTAGGGTTGAACCAGGATGTAGACATGATGCTAGGGTTAGGGTTGAACCAGGATGTAGACATGATGCTAGGATTAGGATTGAACCAGGACGTAGACATGATGCTAGGATTAGCATTGAACCAGGATGTAGACATGATGCTAGGGTTAGGGGTAAACCAGGATGTAGACATGATAATAGTGTTAGGGGTAAACCAGGATGTAGAAATGACGCTAGGGTTAGGGCTAAACCAGGATGTAGACATGATGCTAGGGTTAGGGGTAAACCAGGATGTAGACATGATGCTAGGTTTAGGGTTAGAGGTAAACCAGGGTGTAGACATGATGCTAGGGTTAGGGTTGAATCAGGATGTAGACATGATGCTAGAGTTCGGGTTAAACCAGGATGTAGACATGATGCTAGGGTTAGGGTTAGGGTTAGGGTTGAACCAGGATGTAGACATGATGCTAGGGTTAGGGTTAGGGTTTGGGGTAAACCAGGATGTAGACATGATGCTAGGGTTAGGGGTAAACCAGGACGTAGACATGATGCTAGGTTTAGGTTTGAACTAGGATGTAGACATGATGCTTGGGTTAAGGTTAAACCAGGATGTAGATATGATGCTAGGGTTAGGGATGAACCAGGATGTAGACATGATGCTAGGGTTAGGGTTAAACCAGGATGTAGACATGATGCTAGGTAGGGTTAAAACAGGATGTAGACACAATGCTAGGGTTAGGGTTAACCCATGATGTAGACATGATGCTAGGGTTAGGGTTAGGGATGAACCAGGACGTAGACAGGATGCTAGGGTTAGGGATGAACCAGGATGTAGACATGATGCTAGGGTTAGGGTTAAAACAGGATGTAAACATGATGCTAGGTTTAGGGGTAAACCAGGATGTAGACATGATGCTAGGAATAGGGTTAGAGGTAAACCAGGATTTCGAGATGATGCTAGGGTTAGGGGTAAACCAGGATGTAGACATGATGCTATGGTTAGGGGTAAACCAGGATTTAGACATGATGCTAGGGTTATGGGTAAACCAGGATTTAGACATGATGCTAGGGTTAGGGGTAAACCAGGATGTAGACATGATGCTAGGGTTAGGGGTAAACCAGGATGTAGACATGATGCTAGGGTTAGGGGTAAACCAGGATGTAGACATGATGCTAGGGTTAGGGTTGAACCAGGATGTAGGCATGATGCTAGGGTTAGGGGTAAACCAGGATGTAGACATGATGCTAGGGTTAGGGTTGAACCAGGATGTAGACATGATGCTAGGGTTAGGGGTAAACCAGGATGTAGACATGATGCTAGGGTTAGGGTTGAACCAGGATGTAGACATGATGCTAGGGTTAGGGTTGAACCAGGATGTAGACATGATGCTAGGATTAGGATTGAACCAGGACGTAGACATGATGCTAGGATTAGCATTGAACCAGGATGTAGACATGATGCTAGGGTTAGGGGTAAACCAGGATGTAGACATGATAATAGTGTTAGGGGTAAACCAGGATGTAGAAATGACGCTAGGGTTAGGGCTAAACCAGGATGTAGACATGATGCTAGGGTTAGGGGTAAACCAGGATGTAGACATGATGCTAGGGTTAGGGTTAGAGGTAAACCAGGGTGTAGACATGATGCTAGGGTTAGGGTTGAATCAGGATGTAGACATGATGCTAGAGTTCGGGTTAAACCAGGATGTAGACATGATGCTAGGGTTAGGGTTAGGGTTAGGGTTGAACCAGGATGTAGACATGATGCTAGGGTTAGGGTTAGGGTTTGGGGTAAACCAGGATGTAGACATGATGCTAGGGTTAGGGGTAAACCAGGATGTAGACATGATGCTAGGTTTAGGTTTGAACTAGGATGTAGACATGATGCTTGGGTTAAGGTTAAACCAGGATGTAGATATGATGCTAGGGTTAGGGATGAACCAGGATGTAGACATGATGCTAGGGTTAGGGTTAAACCAGGATGTAGACATGATGCTAGGTAGGGTTAAAACAGGATGTAGACACAATGCTAGGGTTAGGGTTAACCCATGATGTAGACATGATGCTAGGGTTAGGGTTAGGGATGAACCAGGACGTAGACAGGATGCTAGGGTTAGGGATGAACCAGGATGTAGACATGATGCTAGGGTTAGGGTTAAAACAGGATGTAAACATGATGCTAGGGTTAGGGGTAAACCAGGATGTAGACAAGATGATGGGGTTAGGGTTGAACCAGGATGTAGACATGATGCTAGGGTTAGGGTTGAACCAGGATGTAGACATGATGCTAGGGTTAGGGTTAGGGTTGAACCAGGATGTAGACATGATGCTAGGTAAAGGGTTGAACCAGGATGTAGACATGATGCTAGGTTTAGGGGTATACCAGGATGTAGACATGACGCTAGGGTTAGGGCTAAACCAGGATGTAGACATGATGATGGGGTTAGGGTTGAACCAGGATGTAGACATGATGCTAGGGTTAGGGTTGAACCAGGATGTAGACATGATGCTAGGGTTAGGGTTAGGGTTGAACCAGGATGTAGACATGATGCTAGGGTTAGGGTTGAACCAGGATGTAGACATGATGCTAGGTTTAGGGGTATACCAGGATGTAGACATGACGCTAGGGTTAGGGCTAAACCAGGACGTAGACATGATGCTAGGGTTAGGGGTAAACCAGGATGTAGACATTATGCTAGGGTTAGGGTTAGAGGTAAACCAGGGTGTAGACATGATGCTAGGGTTAGGGGTAAACCAGGATGTAGACATGATGCTAGGGTTAGGGGTAAACCAGGATGTAGACATGATGCTAGGGTTAGGGGTAAACCAGGATGTAGACATGATGCTAGGGTTAGGGTTGAACCAGGATGTAGGCATGATGCTAGGGTTAGGGTTAGGGTTGAACCAGGATGTAGACATGATGCTAGGGTTAGGGTTGAACCAGGATGTAGACATGATGCTAGGGTTAGGGTTAGAGGTAAACCAGGATTTCGAGATGATGCTATGGTTAGGGGTAAACCAGGATTTAGACATGATGCTAGGGTTAGGGGTAAACCAGGATTTAGACATGATGCTAGGGTTAGGGGTAAACCAGGATGTAGACATGATGCTAGGGTTAGGGTTGAACCAGGATGTAGACATGATGCTAGGGTTAGGGGTAAACCAGGATGTAGACATGATGCTAGGGTTAGGGTTGAACCAGGATGTAGACATGATGCTAGGTATAGGGTTGAACCAGGATGTAGACATGATGCTAGGATTAGGATTGAACGAGGACGTAGACATGATGCTAGGATTAGCATTGAACCAGGATGTAGACATGATGCTAGGGTTAGGGGTAAACCAGGATGTAGACATGATGCTAGGGTTAGGGGTAAACCAGGATGCAGACATGATGCTAGGGTTAGGGTTGAACCAGGATGTAGGCATGATGCTAGGGTTAGGGGTAAACCAGGATGTAGACATGATGCTAGGGTTAGGGTTGAACCAGGATGTAGACATGATGCTAGGGTTAGGGTTGAACCAGGATGTAGACATGATGCTAGGATTAGCATTGAACCAGGATGTAGACATGATGCTAGGGTTAGGGGTAAACCAGGATGTAGACATGATAATAGGGTTAGGGGTAAACCAGGATGTAGAAATGACGCTAGGGTTAGGGCTAAACCAGGATGTAGACATGATGCTAGGGTTAGGGGTAAACCAGGATGTAGACATGATGCTAGGGTTAGGGTTAGAGGTAAACCAGGGTGTAGACATGATGCTAGGGTTAGGGGTAAACCAGGATGTAGACATGATGCTAGGGTTAGGGGTAAACCAGGATGTAGACATGATGCTAGGGTTAGGGGTAAACCAGGATGTAGACATGATGCTAGGGTTAGATGTGAACCAGGATGTAGGCATGATGCTAGGGTTAGGGTTAAGGTTGAACCAGGATGTAGACATGATGCTAGGGTTAGGTTTGAACCAGGATGTAGACATGATGCTAGAGTTAGGGTTGAACCAGGATGTAGACATGATGCTAGGGTTAGGGGTAAACCAGGATGTAGACATGATGCTAGGGTTAGGGGTAAAACAGGATGTAGACATGATGCTAGGGTTATGGGTAAACCAGGATGTAGACATGATGCTAGGGTTAGGGTTAGAGGTAAACCAGGATTTCGACATGATGCTAGGGTTAGGGGTAAACCAGGATGTAGACATGATGCTAGGGTTAGGGGTAAACCAGGATGTAGACATGATGCTAGGGTTAGGGTTGAACCAGGATGTAGACATGATGCTAGGGTTAGGGGTATACCAGGATGTAGACATGATGCTAGGGTTAGGGTTGAACCAGGATGTAGACATGATGCTAGGGTTAGGGTTGAACCAGGATGTAGACATGATGCTAGGGTTAGGGTTGAACCAGGATGTAGACATGATGCTAGGGTTAGGGTTGACCCAGGATGTAGACATGATGCTAGGGTTAGGGGTAAACCAGGATGTAGACATGATGCTAGGGTTAGGGTTGAACCAGGATGTAGACATGATGCTAGGGTTAGGGGTATACCAGGATGTAGACATGATGCTAGGGTTAGGGTTGAACCAGGATGTAGACATGATGCTAGGGTCAGGGTTGAACCAGGATGTAGACATGATGCTAGGGTTAGGGTTGAACCAGGATGTAGACATGATGCTAGGATTAGGATTGAACCAGGACGTAGACATGATGCTAGGATTAGCATTGAACCAGGATGTAGACATGATGCTAGGGTTAGGGGTAAACCAGGATGTAGACATGATGCTAGGGTTAGGGGTAAACCAGGATGTAGACATGATGTTAGGGTTAGGGTTGAACCAGGATGTAGACATGATGCTAGGGTTAGGGTTGAACCAGGATGTAGACATGATGCTAGGGTTAGGGGTAAACCAGGATGTAGACATGATGCTATGGTTAGGGGTAAACCAGGATTTAGACATGATGCTAGGGTTAGGGGTAAACCAGGATGTAGACATGATGCTAGGGTTAGGGGTAAACCAGGATGTAGACATGATGCTAGGGTTAGGGGTAAACCAGGATGTAGACATGATGCTAGGGTTAGGGGTAAACCAGGATGTAGACATGATGCTAGGGTTAGGGTTGAACCAGGATGTAGACATGATGCTAGGGTTAGGGGTAAACCAGGATGTAGACATGATGGTAGGGTTAGGGTTGAACCAGGATGTAGACATGATGCTAGGGTTAGGGTTGAACCAGGATGTAGACATGATGCTAGGATTAGGATTGAACCAGGACGTAGACATGATTCTAGGATTAGCATTGAACCAGGATGTAGACATGATGCTAGGGTTAGGGGTAAACCAGGATGTAGACATGATGCTGGGTTTAGGGTTGAGCCAGGATGTAGACATGATGCTAGGGTTAGGGGTAAACCAGGATGTAGACATGATGCTAGGTTTAGGGGTAAACTAGGATGTAGACATGATGCTAGGGTTAGGGTTAGGGTTGAATCAGGATGTAGACATGATGCTAGAGTTCGGGTTAAACCAGGATGTAGACATGATGCTAGGGTTAGGGTTAGGGTTAGGGTTGAACCAGGATGTAAACATGATGCTAGGGTTAGGGTTAAACCAGGATGTAGACATGATGCTAGGGTTAGGGGTATACCAGGATGTAGACATGATGCTAGGGTTAGGGTTGAACCAGGATGTAGACATGATGCTAGGGTCAGGGTTGAACCAGGATGTAGACATGATGCTAGGGTTAGGGTTGAACCAGGATGTAGACATGATGCTAGGATTAGGATTGAACCAGGACGTAGACATGATGCTAGGATTAGCATTGAACCAGGATGTAGACATGATGCTAGGGTTAGGGGTAAACCAGGATGTAGACATGATGCTAGGGTTAGGGGTAAACCAGGATGTAGACATGATGTTAGGGTTAGGGTTGAACCAGGATGTAGACATGATGCTAGGGTTAGGGTTGAACCAGGATGTAGACATGATGCTAGGGTTAGGGTAAACCAGGATGTAGACATGATGCTATGGTTAGGGGTAAACCAGGATTTAGACATGATGCTAGGGTTAGGGTAAACCAGGATGTAGACATGATGCTAGGGTTAGGGGTAAACCAGGATGTAGACATGATGCTAGGGTTAGGGGTAAACCAGGATGTAGACATGATGCTAGGGTTAGGGTAAACCAGGATGTAGACATGATGCTAGGGTTAGGTTGAACCAGGATGTAGACATGATGCTAGGGTTAGGGGTAAACCAGGATGTAGACATGATGGTAGGGTTAGGGTTGAACCAGGATGTAGACATGATGCTAGGGTTAGGGTTGAACCAGGATGTAGACATGATGCTAGGATTAGGATTGAACCAGGACGTAGACATGATTCTAGGATTAGCATTGAACCAGGATGTAGACATGATGCTAGGGTTAGGGGTAAACCAGGATGTAGACATGATGCTGGGTTTAGGGTTGAGCCAGGATGTAGACATGATGCTAGGGTTAGGGGTAAACCAGGATGTAGACATGATGCTAGGTTTAGGGGTAAACTAGGATGTAGACATGATGCTAGGGTTAGGGTTAGGGTTGAATCAGGATGTAGACATGATGCTAGAGTTCGGGTTAAACCAGGATGTAGACATGATGCTAGGGTTAGGGTTAGGGTTAGGGTTGAACCAGGATGTAAACATGATGCTAGGGTTAGGGTTAAACCAGGATGTAGACATGATGCTAGGGTTAGGGGTAAACCAGGATGTAGACATGATGCTAGGATTAGGTTTGAACCAGGATGTAGACATGATGCTAGGATTAGGGGTAAACCAGGATGTAGACATGATGCTAGGGTTAGGGGTAAACTAGGATGTAGACATGATGCTAGGGTTAGGGGTAAACCAGGATGTAGACATGATGCTAGGGTTAGGGTTGAACCAGGATGTAGACATGATGCTAGGTTTAGGGTTAGGGTTGAACCAGGATGAAGACATGATGCTAGGGTTAGGGTTGAACCAGGATGTAGACATGATGCTAGGGTTAGGGTTAAAACAGGATGTAGACATGATGCTAGGGTTAGGGGTAAACCAGGATGTAGACATGATGCTAGGTTTAGGGTTGAACCAGGATGTAGACATGATGCTAGGGTTAGGGTTGAACCAGGATGTAGACATGATGCTAGGGTTAGGGGTAAACCAGGATGTAGACATGATGCTAGGGTTAGGGGTAAACCAGGATGTAGACATGATGCTAGGGTTAGGGTTGAACCAGGATGTAGGCATGATGCTAGGGTTAGGGTTAGGGTTGAACCAGGATGTAGACATGATGCTAGGGTTAGGGTTGAACCAGGATGTAGACATGATGCTAGGGTTAGGGTTGACCCAGGATGTAGACATGATGCTAGGGTTAGGGGTAAACCAGGATGTAGACATGATCCTAGGGTTAGGGTTGAACCAGGATGTAGACATGATGCTAGGGTTAGGGGTATACCAGGATGTAGACATGATGCTAGGGTTAGGGTTGAACCAGGATGTAGACATGATGCTAGGGTCAGGGTTGAACCAGGATGTAGACATGATGCTAGGGTTAGGGTTGAACCAGGATGTAGACATGATGCTAGGATTAGGATTGAACCAGGACGTAGACATGATGCTAGGATTAGCATTGAACCAGGATGTAGACATGATGCTAGGGTTAGGGTAAACCAGGATGTAGACATGATGCTAGGGTTAGGGGTAAACCAGGATGTAGACATGATGTTAGGGTTAGGGTTGAACCAGGATGTAGACATGATGCTAGGGTTAGGGTTGAACCAGGATGTAGACATGATGCTAGGGTTAGGGGTAAACCAGGATGTAGACATGATGCTATGGTTAGGGGTAAACCAGGATTTAGACATGATGCTAGGGTTAGGGGTAAACCAGGATGTAGACATGATGCTAGGGTTAGGGGTAAACCAGGATGTAGACATGATGCTAGGGTTAGGGGTAAACCAGGATGTAGACATGATGCTAGGGTTAGGGGTAAACCAGGATGTAGACATGATGCTAGGGTTAGGGTTGAACCAGGATGTAGACATGATGCTAGGGTTAGGGGTAAACCAGGATGTAGACATGATGGTAGGGTTAGGGTTGAACCAGGATGTAGACATGATGCTAGGGTTAGGGTTGAACCAGGATGTAGACATGATGCTAGGATTAGGATTGAACCAGGACGTAGACATGATTCTAGGATTAGCATTGAACCAGGATGTAGACATGATGCTAGGGTTAGGGGTAAACCAGGATGTAGACATGATGCTGGGTTTAGGGTTGAGCCAGGATGTAGACATGATGCTAGGGTTAGGGGTAAACCAGGATGTAGACATGATGCTAGGTTTAGGGGTAAACTAGGATGTAGACATGATGCTAGGGTTAGGGTTAGGGTTGAATCAGGATGTAGACATGATGCTAGAGTTCGGGTTAAACCAGGATGTAGACATGATGCTAGGGTTAGGGTTAGGGTTAGGGTTGAACCAGGATGTAAACATGATGCTAGGGTTAGGGTTAAACCAGGATGTAGACATGATGCTAGGGTTAGGGGTAAACCAGGATGTAGACATGATGCTAGGATTAGGTTTGAACCAGGATGTAGACATGATGCTAGGGTTAGGGGTAAACTAGGATGTAGACATGATGCTAGGATTAGGGGTAAACCAGGATGTAGACATGATGCTAGGGTTAGGGGTAAACTAGGATGTAGACATGATGCTAGGGTTAGGGGTAAACCAGGATGTAGACATGATGCTAGGGTTAGGGTTGAACCAGGATGTAGACATGATGCTAGGTTTAGGGTTAGGGTTGAACCAGGATGAAGACATGATGCTAGGGTTAGGGTTGAACCAGGATGTAGACATGATGCTAGGGTTAGGTTAAAACAGGATGTAGACATGATGCTAGGGTTAGGGGTAAACCAGGATGTAGACATGATGCTAGGTTTAGGTTGAACCAGGATGTAGACATGATGCTAGGGTTAGGGTTGAACCAGGATGTAGACATGATGCTAGGGTTAGGGCTAAACCAGGATGTAGACATGATGCTAGGTTTAGGGTTGAACCAGGATGTAGACATGATGCTAGGGTTAGGGTTAGAGGTAAACCAGGGTGTAGACATGATGCTAGGGTTAGGGGTAAATCAGGATGTAGACATGATGCTAGGGTTAGGGGTAAACCAGGATGTAGACATGATGCTAGGGTTAGGGGTAAACCAGGATGTAGACATGATGCTAGGGTTAGGTTGAACCAGGATGTAGGCATGATGCTAGGGTTAGGGTTAGGGTTGAACCAGGATGTAGACATGATGCTAAGGTTAGGTTTGAACCAGGATGTAGACATGATGCTAGGGTTAGGGGTAAACCAGGATGTAGACATGATGCTAGGGTTAGGGGTAAACCAGGATGTAGACATGATGCTAGGGTTAAGGGTAAATCAGGATGTAGACATGATGCTAGGGTTATGGGTAAACCAGGATGTAGACATGATGCTAGGGTTAGGGTTAGAGGTAAACCAGGATTTCGACATGATGCTAGGGTTAGGGGTAAACCAGGATGTAGACATGATGCTATGGTTAGGGGTAAACCAGGATTTAGACATGATGCTAGGGTTAGGGTTAAACCAGGATTTAGACATGATGCTAGGGTTAGGGGTAAACCAGGATGTAGACATGATGCTAGGGTTAGGGTTGAACCAGGATGTAGACATGATGCTAGGGTTAGGGGTAAACCAGGATGTAGACATGATGCTAGGGTTAGGGTTGAACCAGGATGTAGACATGATGCTAGGGTTAGGGGTAAACCAGGATGTAGACATGATGCTAGGGTTAGGGTTGAACCAGGATGTAGACATGATGCTAGGGTTAGGGTTGAACCAGGATGTAGACATGATGCTAGGATTAGGATTGAACCAGGACGTAGACATGATGCTAGGATTAGCATTGAACCAGGATGTAGACATGATGCTAGGGTTAGGGGTAAACCAGGATGTAGACATGATGCTAGGGTTAGGGGTAAACCAGGATGTAGACATGATGTTAGGGTTAGGGTTGAACCAGGATGTAGACATGATGCTAGGGTTAGGGTAAACCAGGATGTAGACATGATGTTAGGGTTAGGGTTGAACCAGGATGTAGACATGATGCTAGGGTTAGGTTGAACCATGATGTAGACATGATGCTAGGGTTAGGGGTAAACCAGGATGTAGACATGATGCTAGGCTTAGGGGTAAATCAGGATGTAGACATGATGTTAGGGTTATGGGTAAACCAGGATGTAGACATGATGCTAGGGTTAGGGGTAAACCAGGATGTAGACATGATGCTAGGGTTAGGGGTAAACCAGGATGTAGACATGATGCTATGGTTAGGGGTAAACCAGGATTTAGACATGATGCTAGGGTTAGGGGTAAACCAGGATGTAGACATGATGCTAGGGTTAGGGGTAAACCAGGATGTAGACATGATGCTAGGGTTAGGTTGAACCAGGATGTAGACATGATGCTAGGGTTAGGGTAAACCAGGATGTAGACATGATGCTAGGGTTAGGGTTGAACCAGGATGTAGACATGATGCTAGGGTTAGGGTTGAACCAGGATGTAGACATGATGCTAGGGTTAGGATTGAACCAGGACGTAGACATGATTCTAGGATTAGCATTGACCCAGGATGTAGACATGATGCTAGGGTTAGGGGTAAACCAGGATGTAGACATGATGCTGGGTTTAGGGTTGAGCCAGGATGTAGACATGATGCTAGGGTTAGGGGTAAACCAGGATGTAGACATGATGCTGGGGTTAGGGTTGAGCCAGGATGTAGACATGATGCTAGAGTTCGGGTAAAACCAGGATGTAGACATGATGCTAGGGTTAGGGTTAGGGTTAGGGTTGAACCAGGATGTAAACATGATGCTAGGGTTAGGGTTAAACCGGGATGTAGACATGATGCTAGGGTTAGGGGTAAACCAGGATGTAGACATGATGCTAGGATTAGGGGTAAACTAGGATGTAGACATGATGCTAGGATTAGGGGTAAACCAGGATGTAGACATGATGCTAGGGTTAGGGGTAAACTAGGATGTAGACATGATGCTAGGGTTAGGGGTAAACCAGGATGTAGACATGATGCTAGGGTTAGGGTTGAACCAGGATGTAGACATGATGCTAGGTTTAGGGTTAGGGTTGAACCAGGATGAAGTCATGATGCTAGGGTTAGGGTTGAACCAGGATGTAGACATGATGCTAGGGTTAGGGTTAAAACAGGATGTAGACATGATGCTAGGGTTAGGGGTAAACCAGGATGTAGACATGATGCTAGGTTTAGGGTTGAACCAGGATGTAGACATGATGCTAGGGTTAGGGTTGAACCAGGATGTAGACATGATGCTAGGGTTAGGGCTAAACCAGGATGTAGACATGATGCTAGGTTTAGGGTTGAACCAGGATGTAGACATGATGCTAGGGTTAGGGTTAGAGGTAAACCAGGGTGTAGACATGATGCTAGGGTTAGGGGTAAATCAGGATGTAGACATGATGCTAGGGTTAGGGGTAAACCAGGATGTAGACATGATGCTAGGGTTAGGGGTAAACCAGGATGTAGACATGATGCTAGGGTTAGGGTTGAACCAGGATGTAGGCATGATGCTAGGGTTAGGGTTAGGGTTGAACCAGGATGTAGACATGATGCTAAGGTTAGGTTTGAACCAGGATGTAGACATGATGCTAGGGTTAGGGGTAAACCAGGATGTAGACATGATGCTAGGGTTAGGGGTAAACCAGGATGTAGACATGATGCTAGGGTTAAGGGTAAATCAGGATGTAGACATGATGCTAGGGTTATGGGTAAACCAGGATGTAGACATGATGCTAGGGGTAGGGTTAGAGGTAAACCAGGATTTCGACATGATGCTAGGGTTAGGGGTAAACCAGGATGTAGACATGATGCTATGGTTAGGGGTAAACCAGGATTTAGACATGATGCTAGGGTTAGGGTTAAACCAGGATTTAGACATGATGCTAGGGTTAGGGGTAAACCAGGATGTAGACATGATGCTAGGGTTAGGTTGAACCAGGATGTAGACATGATGCTAGGGTTAGGGGTAAACCAGGATGTAGACATGATGCTAGGGTTAGGGTTGAACCAGGATGTAGACATGATGCTAGGGTTAGGGGTAAACCAGGATGTAGACATGATGCTAGGGTTAGGGTTGAACCAGGATGTAGACATGATGCTAGGGTTAGGGTTGAACCAGGATGTAGACATGATGCTAGGATTAGGATTGAACCAGGACGTAGACATGATGCTAGGATTAGCATTGAACCAGGATGTAGACATGATGCTAGGGTTAGGGGTAAACCAGGATGTAGACATGATGCTAGGGTTAGGGGTAAACCAGGATGTAGACATGATGTTAGGGTTAGGGTTGAACCAGGATGTAGACATGATGCTAGGGTTAGGGTAAACCAGGATGTAGACATGATGTTAGGGTTAGGGTTGAACCAGGATGTAGACATGATGCTAGGGTTAGGGTTGAACCATGATGTAGACATGATGCTAGGGTTAGGGGTAAACCAGGATGTAGACATGATGCTAGGCTTAGGGGTAAATCAGGATGTAGACATGATGTTAGGGTTATGGGTAAACCAGGATGTAGACATGATGCTAGGGTTAGGGGTAAACCAGGATGTAGACATGATGCTAGGGTTAGGGGTAAACCAGGATGTAGACATGATGCTATGGTTAGGGGTAAACCAGGATTTAGACATGATGCTAGGGTTAGGGGTAAACCAGGATGTAGACATGATGCTAGGGTTAGGGGTAAACCAGGATGTAGACATGATGCTAGGGTTAGGGTTGAACCAGGATGTAGACATGATGCTAGGGTTAGGGGTAAACCAGGATGTAGACATGATGCTAGGGTTAGGGTTGAACCAGGATGTAGACATGATGCTAGGGTTAGGGTTGAACCAGGATGTAGACATGATGCTAGGGTTAGGATTGAACCAGGACGTAGACATGATTCTAGGATTAGCATTGACCCAGGATGTAGACATGATGCTAGGGTTAGGGGTAAACCAGGATGTAGACATGATGCTGGGTTTAGGGTTGAGCCAGGATGTAGACATGATGCTAGGGTTAGGGGTAAACCAGGATGTAGACATGATGCTGGGGTTAGGGTTGAGCCAGGATGTAGACATGATGCTAGAGTTCGGGTAAAACCAGGATGTAGACATGATGCTAGGGTTAGGGTTAGGGTTAGGGTTGAACCAGGATGTAAACATGATGCTAGGGTTAGGGTTAAACCGGGATGTAGACATGATGCTAGGGTTAGGGGTAAACCAGGATGTAGACATGATGCTAGGATTAGGGGTAAACTAGGATGTAGACATGATGCTAGGATTAGGGGTAAACCAGGATGTAGACATGATGCTAGGGTTAGGGGTAAACTAGGATGTAGACATGATGCTAGGGTTAGGGGTAAACCAGGATGTAGACATGATGCTAGGGTTAGGGTTGAACCAGGATGTAGACATGATGCTAGGTTTAGGGTTAGGTTGAACCAGGATGAAGACATGATGCTAGGGTTAGGTTGAACCAGGATGTAGACATGATGCTAGGGTTAGGGTTAAAACAGGATGTAGACATGATGCTAGGGTTAGGGGTAAACCAGGATGTAGACATGATGCTAGGTTTAGGGTTGAACCAGGATGTAGACATGATGCTAGGGTTAGGGTTGAACCAGGATGTAGACATGATGCTAGGGTTAGGGCTAAACCAGGATGTAGACATGATGCTAGGTTTAGGGTTGAACCAGGATGTAGACATGATGCTAGGGTTAGGGTTAGAGGTAAACCAGGGTGTAGACATGATGCTAGGGTTAGGGGTAAATCAGGATGTAGACATGATGCTAGGGTTAGGGGTAAACCAGGATGTAGACATGATGCTAGGGTTAGGGGTAAACCAGGATGTAGACATGATGCTAGGGTTAGGGTTGAACCAGGATGTAGGCATGATGCTAGGGTTAGGGTTAGGGTTGAACCAGGATGTAGACATGATGCTAAGGTTAGGTTTGAACCAGGATGTAGACATGATGCTAAGGTTAGGGGTAAACCAGGATGTAGACATGATGCTAGGGTTAGGGGTAAACCAGGATGTAGACATGATGCTAGGGTTAGGGGTAAATCAGGATGTAGACATGATGCTAGGGTTATGGGTAAACCAGGATGTAGACATGATGCTAGGGTTAGGGTTAGAGGTAAACCAGGATTTCGACATGATGCTAGGGTTAGGGGTAAACCAGGATGTAGACATGATGCTATGGTTAGGGGTAAACCAGGATTTAGACATGATGCTAGGGTTAGGGGTAAACCAGGATTTAGACATGATGCTAGGGTTAGGGGTAAACCAGGATGTAGACATGATGCTAGGGTTAGGGTTGAACCAGGATGTAGACATGATGCTAGGGTTAGGGGTAAACCAGGATGTAGACATGATGCTAGGGTTAGGGTTGAACCAGGATGTAGACATGATGCTAGGGTTAGGGGTAAACCAGGATGTAGACATGATGCTAGGGTTAGGGTTGAACCAGGATGTAGACATGATGCTAGGGTTAGGGTTGAACCAGGATGTAGACATGATGCTAGGATTAGGATTGAACCAGGACGTAGACATGATGCTATGATTAGCATTGAACCAGGATGTAGACATGATGCTAGGGTTAGGGGTAAACCAGGATGTAGACATGATGCTAGGGTTAGGGGTAAACCAGGATGTAGACATGATGTTAGGGTTAGGGTTGAACCAGGATGTAGACATGATGCTAGGGTTAGGGTAAACCAGGATGTAGACATGATGTTAGGGTTAGGGTTGAACCAGGATGTAGACATGATGCTAGGGTTAGGGTTGAACCAGGATGTAGACATGATGCTAGGGTTAGGGGTAAACCAGGATGTAGACATGATGCTAGGCTTAGGGGTAAATCAGGATGTAGACATGATGTTAGGGTTATGGGTAAACCAGGATGTAGACATGATGCTAGGGTTAGGGTAAACCAGGATGTAGACATGATGCTAGGGTTAGGGGTAAACCAGGATGTAGACATGATGCTATGGTTAGGGGTAAACCAGGATTTAGACATGATGCTAGGGTTAGGGTAAACCAGGATGTAGACATGATGCTAGGGTTAGGGGTAAACCAGGATGTAGACATGATGCTAGGGTTAGGGTTGAACCAGGATGTAGACATGATGCTAGGGTTAGGGGTAAACCAGGATGTAGACATGATGCTAGGGTTAGGGTTGAACCAGGATGTAGACATGATGCTAGGGTTAGGGTTGAACCAGGATGTAGACATGATGCTAGGGTTAGGATTGAACCAGGACGTAGACATGATTCTAGGATTAGCATTGACCCAGGATGTAGACATGATGCTAGGGTTAGGGGTAAACCAGGATGTAGACATGATGCTGGGTTTAGGGTTGAGCCAGGATGTAGACATGATGCTAGGGTTAGGGGTAAACCAGGATGTAGACATGATGCTGGGGTTAGGGTTGAGCCAGGATGTAGACATGATGCTAGAGTTCGGGTAAAACCAGGATGTAGACATGATGCTAGGGTTAGGGTTAGGGTTAGGGTTGAACCAGGATGTAAACATGATGCTAGGGTTAGGGTTAAACCGGGATGTAGACATGATGCTAGGGTTAGGGGTAAACCAGGATGTAGACATGATGCTAGGATTAGGTTTGAACCAGGATGTAGACATGATGCTAGGGTTAGGGGTAAACCAGGATGTAGACATGATGCTAGGGTTAGGGGTAAACTAGGATGTAGACATGATGCTAGGGTTAGGGGTAAACCAGGATGTAGACATGATGCTAGGGTTAGGGTTGAACCAGGATGTAGACATGATGCTAGGTTTAGGGTTAGGGTTGAACCAGGATGAAGACATGATGCTAGGGTTAGGGTTGAACCAGGATGTAGACATGATGCTAGGGTTAGGGTTAAAACAGGATGTAGACATGATGCTAGGGTTAGGGGTAAACCAGGATGTAGACATGATGCTAGGTTTAGGGTTGAACCAGGATGTAGACATGATGCTAGGGTTAGGGTTGAACCAGGATGTAGACATGATGCTAGGGTTAGGGCTAAACCAGGATGTAGACATGATGTTAGGTTTAGGGTTGAACCAGGATGTAGACATGATGCTAGGGTTAGGGGTAAACCAGGATGTAGACATGATGCTAGGGTTAGGGGTAAACCAGGATGTAGACATGATGCTATGGTTAGGGGTAAACCAGGATGTAGACATGATGTTAGGGTTGAACCTGGATGTAGACATGATTCTAGAGTTAGGGGTAAACCAGGGTGTAGACATGATGCTACGGTTAGGGTTAAACCAGGATGTAGACATGATGCTAGGGTTAGGGTTGAACCAGGATGTAGACATGATGTTAGGGTTGAACCTGGCTGTAGACATGATGCTAGGTTTAGGGGGAAAACCAGGATGTAGACATGATGCTAGGGTTAGGGGTAAACCAGGATGTAGACATGATTCTAGGGTTAGGGGTAAACCAGGATGTAGACATGATGCTAGGGTTAGGGGTAAACCAGGATGTAGACATGATGCTAGGGTTAGGGGTAAACCAGGATGTAGACATGATGCTAGGGTTAGGGGTAAACCAGGATGTAGACATGATGCTATGGTTAGGGTAAACCAGGATGTAGACATGATGTTAGGGTTGAACCTGGATGTAGACATGATTCTAGAGTTAGGGGTAAACCAGGATGTAGACATGATGCTACGGTTAGGGTTAAACCAGGATGTAGACATGATGCTAGGGTTAGGGTTGAACCAGGATGTAGACATGATGTTAGGGTTGAACCTGGCTGTAGACATGATGCTAGGTTTAGGGGGAAAACCAGGATGTAGACATGATGCTAGGGTTAGGGGTAAACCAGGATGTAGACATGATGCTAGGGTTAGGGGTAAACCAGGATGTAGACATGATGCTAGGGTTAGGGGTAAACCAGGATGTAGACATGATGCTAGGGTTAGGGGTAAACCAGGATGTAGACATGATGCTAGGGTTAGGGTTGAACCAGGATGTAGACATGATGCTAGGGTTAGGGGTAAACCAGGATGTAGACATGATGCTAGGGTTAGGGTTAAAACAGGATGTAGACATGATGCTAGGGTTAGGGTTAAACCAGGATGTAGACATGATGCTAGGGTTAGGGTTAAACCAGGATGTAGACATGATGCTAGGGTTAGGGTTAAACCAGGATGTAGACATGATGCTAGGGTTAGGGGTAAACCAGGATGTAGACATGATGCTAGGGTTAGGGTTAAACCAGGATGTAGACATGATGCTAGGGTTAGGGTTAAAACAGGATGTAGACATGATGCTAGGGTTAGGGTTAAACCAGGATGTAGACATGATGCTAGGGTTAGGGGTAAACCAGGATGTAGACATGATGCTAGGGTTAGGGGTAAACCAGGATGTAGACATGATGCTAGGGTTAGGGTTAAAACAGGATGTAGACATGATGCTAGGGTTAGGGGTAAACCAGGATGTAGACATGATGCTAGGGTTAGGGGTAAACCAGGATGTAGACATGATGCTATGGTTAGGGTTGAACCAGGATGTAGACATGATGCTAGGGTTAGGGTTGAACCGGGATGTAGACATGATGCTATGGTTAGGGGTAAACCAGGATGTAGACATGATGCTAGGGTTAGGGGTAAACCAGGATGTAGACATGATGCTAGGATTAGGGTTGAACCAGGATGAAGACATGATGCTAGGGTTAGGGGTAGGGGTAAACCAGGATGTAGACATGATGCTAGGGTTAGGGGTAAACCAGGATGTAGACAGGATGCTAGGGTTAGGGTTAAACCAGGATGTAGACATGATGCTAGGATTAGGGTTGAACCAGGATGAAGACATGATGCTAGGGTTAGGGGTAGGGGTAAACCAGGATGTAGACAGGATGCTAGGGTTAGGGTTAAACCAGGATGTAGACATGATGCTAGGGTTAGGGTTGAACCAGGATGTAGACATGATGCTAGGGTTAGGGCTAAACCAGGATGTAGACATGATGTTAGGTTTAGGGTTGAACCAGGATGTAGACATGATGCTAGGGTTAGGGGTAAACCAGGATGTAGACATGATGCTAGGGTTAGGGGTAAACCAGGATGTAGACATGATGCTATGGTTAGGGGTAAACCAGGATGTAGACATGATGTTAGGGTTGAACCTGGATGTAGACATGATTCTAGAGTTAGGGGTAAACCAGGATGTAGACATGATGCTACGGTTAGGGTTAAACCAGGATGTAGACATGATGCTAGGGTTAGGGTTGAACCAGGATGTAGACATGATGTTAGGGTTGAACCTGGCTGTAGACATGATGCTAGGTTTAGGGGGAAAACCAGGATGTAGACATGATGCTAGGGTTAGGGGTAAACCAGGATGTAGACATGATTCTAGGGTTAGGGGTAAACCAGGATGTAGACATGATGCTAGGGTTAGGGGTAAACCAGGATGTAGACATGATGCTAGGGTTAGGGGTAAACCAGGATGTAGACATGATGCTAGGGTTAGGGGTAAACCAGGATGTAGACATGATGCTATGGTTAGGGGTAAACCAGGATGTAGACATGATGTTAGGGTTGAACCTGGATGTAGACATGATTCTAGAGTTAGGGGTAAACCAGGATGTAGACATGATGCTAGGGTTAGGGGTAGGGGTAAACCAGGATGTAGACATGATGCTAGGGTTAGGGGTAAACCAGGATGTAGACAGGATGCTAGGGTTAGGGTTAAACCAGGATGTAGACATGATGCTAGGATTAGGGTTGAACCAGGATGAAGACATGATGCTAGGGTTAGGGGTAGGGGTAAACCAGGATGTAGACAGGATGCTAGGGTTAGGGTTAAACCAGGATGTAGACATGATGCTAGGGTTAGGGTTGAACCAGGATGTAGACATGATGCTAGGGTTAGGGCTAAACCAGGATGTAGACATGATGTTAGGTTTAGGGTTGAACCAGGATGTAGACATGATGCTAGGGTTAGGGGTAAACCAGGATGTAGACATGATGCTAGGGTTAGGGGTAAACCAGGATGTAGACATGATGCTATGGTTAGGGGTAAACCAGGATGTAGACATGATGTTAGGGTTGAACCTGGATGTAGACATGATTCTAGAGTTAGGGGTAAACCAGGATGTAGACATGATGCTACGGTTAGGTTAAACCAGGATGTAGACATGATGCTAGGGTTAGGGTTGAACCAGGATGTAGACATGATGTTAGGGTTGAACCTGGCTGTAGACATGATGCTAGGTTTAGGGGGAAAACCAGGATGTAGACATGATGCTAGGGTTAGGGGTAAACCAGGATGTAGACATGATTCTAGGGTTAGGGGTAAACCAGGATGTAGACATGATGCTAGGGTTAGGGGTAAACCAGGATGTAGACATGATGCTAGGGTTAGGGGTAAACCAGGATGTAGACATGATGCTAGGGTTAGGGGTAAACCAGGATGTAGACATGATGCTATGGTTAGGGGTAAACCAGGATGTAGACATGATGTTAGGGTTGAACCTGGATGTAGACATGATTCTAGAGTTAGGGGTAAACCAGGATGTAGACATGATGCTACGGTTAGGGTTAAACCAGGATGTAGACATGATGCTAGGGTTAGGGTTGAACCAGGATGTAGACATGATGTTAGGGTTGAACCTGGCTGTAGACATGATGCTAGGTTTAGGGGGAAAACCAGGATGTAGACATGATGCTAGGGTTAGGGGTAAACCAGGATGTAGACATGATTCTAGGGTTAGGGGTAAACCAGGATGTAGACATGATGCTAGGGTTAGGGGTAAACCAGGATGTAGACATGATGCTAGGGTTAGGGGTAAACCAGGATGTAGACATGATGCTAGGGTTAGGGGTAAACCAGGATGTAGACATGATGCTAGGGTTAGGGGTAAACCAGGATGTAGACATGATGCTAGGGTTAGGGTTGAACCAGGACGTAGACATGATGCTAGGGTTAGGGGTAAACCAGGATGTAGACATGATGCTAGGGTTAGGGTTAAAACAGGATGTAGACATGATGCTAGGGTTAGGGTTAAACCAGGATGTAGACATGATGCTAGGGTTAGGGTTAAACCAGGATGTAGACTTGATGCTAGGGTTAGGGTTAAACCAGGATGTAGACATGATGCTAGGATTAGGGGTAAACCAGGATGTAGACATGATGCTAGGGTTAGGGTTAAACCAGGATGTAGACATGATGCTAGGGTTAGGGTTAAAACAGGATGTAGACATGATGCTAGGGTTAGGGTTAAACCAGGATGTAGACATGATGCTAGGGTTAGGGGTAAACCAGGATGTAGACATGATGCTAGGGTTAGGGGTAAACCAGGATGTAGACATGATGCTAGGGTTAGGGTTGAACCAGGATGTAGACATGATGCTAGGGTTAGGGTTGAACCGGGATGTAGACATGATGCTATGGTTAGGGGTAAACCAGGATGTAGACATGATGCTAGGGTTAGGGGTAAACCAGGATGTAGACATGATGCTAGGATTAGGGTTGAACCAGGATGAAGACATGATGCTAGGGTTAGGGGTAGGGGTAAACCAGGATGTAGACATGATGCTAGGGTTAGGGGTAAACCAGGATGTAGACAGGATGCTAGGGTTAGGGTTAAACCAGGATGTAGACATGATGCTAGGGTTAGGGTTGTGGTTAGCATTACAGCTGTTGGGATATTGAAATAACATTTTAGGGTTTAGATGCCATTTCAGACGTACCCACATAGCACCTACCCTAACCCTAACCCTAACCCTAACCCTAGCTTCATGTCCACATCCTGGTTAAACCCTTACCCTAGCCACAACCACAAACAACCCTAACCTTAGCTTCATGCCCACTTCCCAGTTTAACCCTTACCCTAGCCACAACCACAAACAACCCTAACCCTAGCTTCATGTCCACATCCCGGTTAAACCCTTACCCTAGCCACAACCACAAACAACCCTAACCTTAGCTTCATGTCCACTTCCCAGTTTAACCCTTACCCTAGCCACAACCACAAACAACCCTAACCTTAGCTTCATGTCCACTTCCCAGTTTAACCCTTACCGTAGCCACATCCCTAACCCTAACTAATCTAATAACTGATTGAGGAACAGTGTACTGAGCCTAATAAAGTGGTGAATAGTTTGCTTTTATCTGCAATTTATTGAGTCGGGCCTTGGCTTTTGTACTGATATAGAGAACCAGACTGTCCATCTGCCAGAGATCAACTTCTTTAAACTCCAGCCCAGCTTTGACACACACACACACACACACACACACACACACACACACACACACACACACACACACACACACACACACACACACACACACACACACACACACACACACACACACACACACACACACACACACACACACACTCCAACTCTCAGCTAGGCCCAGTTCCATCCAGACAGACTGAGGGAGATTCCAGAGGACAGAGAGACAGTCACAACTCATGAAGTGGTAATCAATGACAAACCAATTACAGGGCAGAGCCCAGAACCTGCCATCCTACATCAAGACTGATCCTGGAGAGTCACCAGGCCTCACCAGGCCTCCCAAGGGCATCAGGCATTCACAACTCTCACATTCACACACATAACAATGTTGTCCATGTAAATACTCTCCTTCTACTGTGGGCCAACATCAATGGTCTGTTCAAGTAAAATCTCCACTGTTTTCAGGTCACTGTGTACTGTCCTTTGACTGTGGTTCAACAGTCAATAACCATTGATGGTTTTTTAGTTAGCTTACGGAGCTGAAAAAGTGTATTGAACCAGACTGAGAGGTAAAGACCTTGTTTCTTTAATAAAAATCATTATGGGATGTTCTCTTGGAGCTGTTATTATCAACAACAGCTATCACTGTCCATATATATTGGCATTCTAATGAGTTGAATGGTCTCATGGAGTGTTAAATATGTTGAATTATGGTCCAAGTTGTGGGCAGAGAGTTGTGGCATTTCAGGGCTTTTGATCACATGTACTATATCAAGGTGCATTACAGAATGAATATGATTATATTTGTTCCTCAGAAAGCAAGAAAAAATAACTTAATTTTTTTTATTTTTTAAATATTTTTATTCAATGGCTTGTTACATCATTGTAAAGAGCAGCATCTAGTACCAGGACTCGTTGATACGCCTCATGCTCTGGAACCTCATGCCACCCATGCCGCCCATGCCACCCATGCTTCCCATACCCATGCTGAAGTGCCTGTACTCTCCAGGCCTCATGAACATCATCCTGCCTCTGAAGTGGGGCATCTCATACATGAGCCAGTGGCCGTCCTGGATGTTGCAGGACATACAGCTGGACATGCGGTAACGATCCATGATGTTGTCACAGTCCTCCATGATCTCGTGGCTCTGACCGCCGAAGCTCTCTCTCTCGTAGATCTTCATCCTGTAAGATCCCCTGTGCATAGGGATCATGCGGCAGGACCTCATACCATTGGCCATTCCCATCATGTGGTAGTCAGCGTACTCTCCCTTCCTCATGAAGTGCTGGTTTCCCATGTAGTTGGGGCGGTCATACAGCATGAAGCAGCCACCCTCAACCTTGCAGGAGTGGCAGCGGCTCAGGAAGGAGTACATGTCAGGGCAGTCGGTGCTGCACTCATGGGAGCGGCCCATGAAGTTCCTGTCCTCGTAGAAGACTATCCTGCTGTTCATGTTGGGCATTTTGGCTTGCTTCGTGGGGGTACTGCTGTTGCTGCTGCTGCTGCTGCTCTGGAACTGATATTCTACTGGTTTAAAACCTTTCTTTTTATACCTGTGGCCCCATTGTACAAACCGCTGACTCAGCAACATGGCATAGAGGCCCATAATGCACTGAGGTTTGTCCACATTCCATGGACATGGTCTCTCAAAATACCTTAAAAAGGCTGTTTCTCTCAGAACAAAATAACACAAAGCCTCTGTGAAAGGGTTAACAATGTAGAGTTACAGCCTTGGAATTGTAAAGTGTGCATATTGTTCATCGCACAATACCTTCCTAAGTTTGAGGTTTTTGTCCTTATTCAGTATTATGAAACGATTATTTGCAGTCACGCAGAAAAAGTGTGTTGTGTAAAGTGTGTCCCTTGTAAAATGCACTTTAAATACACTTGACTTGACAATATGTATTGTGTTCGGAAAGATCATTCCTTTATTACATTAATTAATTTTGTATGAATTGATCTTATAAACATGTTAATGTATGTATCGAAAAACATGAATGTGGTCTTTAAAAATGATCATAATGATCTTTATTCAAGGCTAATTGTTCCCGTACACACCAAATTACATTTCTCCCTCTTAGACATAATTACACCTGACTATATACACCAGCCATACACTCTAAATACGTTTCTATTGATATTAGAGTACTTCAATTAAAGTCATTCACACCCTACTTGAATTCCATTAAGCTAACATTATATATAACTGTAAATGTTTATAAGGTGCCATATCAGACTCTAAAAAACACTATTGGAGTATGTGAAAATGTCAATTAACCTGTTTCATGTGTCGGTGTAGCCAACCACTCTACAGAGTTGAAGTGTATTGCTGCTGAGTAGATAAAAGCTTCTATTAACAGTGTATTACGTAATCTCTGGGTCTCTGGCTGGTGCGTGGGTGGGTGAGTGGTGGGCGCAGACATACAGCCAGGCAGCACATGACAAAGTATTTTAGAATCTTAGTGTGTGCTTAGGAAACGTATGATCCACTGTGTATACTAAGAACATTTCAAGTTTGCTTAAGAAACTTCTGAAACGTATAACTGTTCCAGTAAGTCAATGTCTCCTTCATCTCCCTACACTCCCCGGTTTCTAGAAGTCGATTAGTTCTGGTCCTGTTGAGTCAGCACCTCCCCTCCTGGTACAAAGGTACGTCGCTCCATTAACTCTCTGGGTTCATTAATGAGCCTTCATAATAATACTACAGCAACAAAACGGAGGTTTATTACAGCACAGACTAATTGGAAAACATTCAGTAAACACTCACTAAACTGGCTTTCTCTGGGGTCAAAGGGAGAACCATACTCAGGCAGAGTTGTCTTTGTGTTACACAATAATAGTTCAGACAATCAACACTATGATTCCAAAAACTGCCAGTTACCAGCAACACAAAGTTTAAACATGGTGAATGACAAAAAAATAGGTTTAGCCACAGGGCTGAGAATATAGCTATATACTGCTGTGGAAGTACATACAGTGGTGTGTTTGTGGTCAGATAATAATGTATCTGCAGCCCACGGGGTAATGAGCTATAGGAAGCAGATTCATATTATTGATTTAACACTGGCCAATTATGACCAGCTAATTCATCTGAAAGAAAGCAATCTCAACGGATACACCTGTCTAATTATTCCACAGTGTGTGTATGCAGTATTGTAGTACTCAGGTCCAGGACTCGGACTCAATTTCATTCCCGATTTTGACTAGTGACTCGATTTGGACTTGACAATTGGTGACTTAGACTCACCTCCTCGGGACTTGTATTTGCACTTGGACTGAATAGACTACTATGATAAGCAGAATATTAGCAGCACTGGGTGCACAGAGCAGCGAGGGTTCTGTTCTCTAGCAGTGGGAAGGCCCCGGCACACTACATCTACATGCTGCAGGGGAGCAAGCGATGATTGTGGGCAGACGGGCAGGCTGGCTCCGCTCTGGCTCCGCTCTGGCTCCGTTCTGGCTCCGCTCTGGCTCCGCTCTGGCTCCTCTCTGGCTCCGCTCTGGCTCCGCTCTGGCTCCTCTCTGGCTCCGCTCTGGCTCCGCTCTGGCTCCTCTCTGGCTCCTCTCTGTCTCCGCTCTGGCTCCGCTCTGGCTCCGCTCTGGCTCCTCTCTGGCTCCGCTCTGGCTCCTCTCTGGCTCCGCTCTGGCTCCTCTCTGTCTCCGCTCTGGCTCCGCTCTGGCTCCGCTCTGGCTCCTCTCTGGCTCCGCTCTGGCTCCGCTCTGGCTACGCTCTGGCTCCTCTCTGGCTCCGCTCTGGCTCCGCTCTGGCTCCTCTCTGGCTCATCTCTGGCTCCGCTCTGTCTCCGCTCTGTCTCCGCTCTGGCTCCGCTCTGGCTCCTCTCTGGCTCCGCTCTGGCTCCGCTCTGGCTCCGCTCTGGCTCCTCTCTGGCTCCGCTCTGGCTCCTCTCTGGCTCCGCTCTGTCTCCGCTCTGTCTCCGCTCTGGCTCCGCTCTGGCTCCTCTCTGGCTCCGCTCTGGCTCCGCTCTGGCTCCGCTCTGGCTCCTCTCTGGCTCCTCTCTGTCTCCGCTCTGGCTCCGCTCTGGCTCCGCTCTGGCTCCTCTCTGGCTCCGCTCTGGCTCCGCTCTGGCTCCTCTCTGGCTCCGCTCTGGCTCCGCTCTGGCTCTGCTCTGGCTCCGCTTGCGATCATAGTTGACACATCACGCAAGTGACTCTGTTCCTTCCCTGTAACCTCCAGTCATCTGCTTACTACTTAGCGTTGCTTGGTTAAGAAACAAACTGCTTCACGAAATTGAAAACAATACTAGTATTGAGTTTAATAGTAAAACAACAGTCTTGCTATTTGTCTGCCTCTCCCTTTGAGTATAGAGAAGTAGGCTGTCATTTAACTTGTCGTCTCTCTCTACCCTCCTCCTACTTTCCCCCTTACATCCCATAGCCAGGTTCTGAACAGTCGCCCTTTAGTTTTCACTCTGCAATAAAAAACCTAAACAAATATCAGTGGTCGATTACAAAAAAGTAGCTGAGAGCCTGACTTACCATTCATTTATGCAGTAAATAAGTAGTGAAACACAGGTATTGAGTAGAACTTGTGAGCTAGTGATGAATAGTAAATTAGTTTGGGTATTTCATTAGGGAGATGTGATATACTGACATCTGGTGGCGACTAGAAACCATTGCACAGTAAGACCTAATAAATGAATGGACGAGTGACTCTGCTCGTGACTCAGACTTGGACTCAACTCGGACTTGAGCAGAGGGTCCTTGACAAAACATTAGGAACACCTACAACATAGAATGACCAGGTGAATCCAGTTGAAAGCTATGATCCCTTATTGATGTCACCTGTTCAAATCCACTTCAATCAGTGTAGATCAAGGGGATGAGACAGGTTATGAGACATGGTTTGTGTGCAATTCAGAGGGTGAAGGGAAAGGTGGATACCTAGTCAGTTGTTCAACTGGAACAGTGGGTTAACTGCCTTGCTCAGCGGAATAACGACAGATGTTTACTTTGTCAGCTCAGAGATTCGATCCAGCAGCCTTTCTGTTATTGGCCTAACGCTCTAACCGCTAGAATGGGCAAGACAAAATATTGAATTGCCTTTGACCGGGTGTGGAGGTAGGTGCCAGGCTCACCGATTTGAGTGTGTCAAGAACTGCAAAGCTGCTGGGTTTTTCACACTCAACAGTTTCTCGTGTGTATCAAGAATGGTCCACCACCCAAAGGACATCCAGTCAACTTGACACAACTGTGGGAATCATTGGAGTCAACATTGGCCAGCATCCCTGTGGAACACTTTCGAGGCCTTGTAGAGTCCATGCCCCGATGAATTGAGGCTGTTTTGATGGCAAAAGAAGGTGTAACTCAATATTAGGAAGGCGTTCCTAATGTTTTATTAAGTCAGTGTGTGTGTGTGTGTGTGTGTGTGTGTGTGTGTGTGTGTGTGTGTGTGTGTGTGTGTGTGTGTGTGTGTGCATGTGTGCGTGTGTGCGTGTGTGTGTGTGTGCGTGTGTGTGTGTGCGTGTGTGCGTGTGAGGATTGAAAGGATATGAGAGTTGAGTGTTTAAAATTAATGGCTGGAATCTCCTACCTGATGAACTGACAGTTAATTACATAAATCCCACGGCATTGTTGAATACTCATACTGAGGTCATTCATGAGTAGTGAACTGTTGAGTGAGGCGCTGCAGTTCTGAGAGTTAAGGCTGCTGGTTAGGCCGCAGGGTTCAAAGTTACAGCAAGTTTTTCATGAAATTAAAACCTCCTGAAAGTGTGTAGGGCACCTACTCTATTATTATTTTTTCAGTCAAATTATATTTCTCCCTGTTTCCAGTTGAAGCTCGCATCCGCTACAAGACCATGGTGCTTGCCTACGGAGCTGTGAGGGGAACGGCACCTCACTACCTCCAGGCTCTGATCAGGCCCTACACCCAAACAAGGGCACTGCGTTCATCCACCTCTGGCCTGCTCGCCTCCCTACCACTGAGGAAGTACAGTTCCCGCTCAGCCCAGTCAAAACTGTTCGCTGCTCTGGCCCCCCAATGGTGGAACAAACTCCCTCACGACGCCAGGACAGCGGAGTCAATCACCACCTTCCGGAGACACCTGAAACCCCACCTCTTTAAGGAATACCTAGGATAGGATAAAGTAATCCTTCTCCCCCCTTAAAAGACCTAGATGCACTATTGTAAAGTGGCTGTTCCACTGGATGTCATAAGGTGAAAGCACCAATTTGTAAGTCGCTCTGGATAAGAGCGTCTGCTAAATGACTTAAATGTAAATGTAAATGTAAAATGTTTGTCAGCAGTTTCAGTGACACCTCATCAGTATATTTTCCAATGATTGTCCTCAACATGCTTTCAGACTCTGTTGTGAAAAGGTTGTCTCTCTCATCATGTCTCCAATGCCACATTCGTTTTGTTTAATAAAGTAATAAGGCACAAGAAGCCCTCCGAATTCATGATTATAATCACAGCTAACGTGTGTTGTCAGGTACGAGGCTACGGGATGTCATATCACATTCAACTACGAGACCTTCATTGGGCTTCTAAATGAATCCCTAGACATCATCTATTGATCCCAAATCATTATGTCTCAAGGCACTACACGGTACAGTACACTACCATGGTTGAGAATGTCTCTTTCTATTAACCAGCCAACTCCACAGTAGTGTGATGTTTCTGCCCAGAACGTGTCTTTGTGAAGTCAGCCCTGAAATAGATTAGCGTTTGTTAGAGAGAGGACCTCCTGGCAGCGTCTCACAGCAAAGGCATAAATAGCCCAGTTAGTCTGTCATCAGGGGTCCTAGGGGACCTAATTCTTCATTGGGGCCTCCTGCCAGCATGTTTAGGCATCCTCAGAGGAGCCTGCCTGCCTGGGGCAGCTGAGGGAGGCAGGTTAGCACTTATTGTCATTAATCTTGCCCTGGAGTCAGCTCAGCTCTTTTAACCTAACCCTAACCTTAACAACATTCCTAATCCTAATGCCTAGCCCTAACCTTAAATGTTCATGAATTTGGACTTTGCAGCTGGCCCAGCTAGCAGAAATCGCTCAGTTCTGCCTCCACGACAAGATTCATGTCAATAAACATCAACCTGCGATGGAAAGACAGTTCTGTTTTAAACCTGATGATTGAAATAAACCTGGAATCATCCCCCTCTTCTCTTCTCCGGCGAGGGAAATAAAAGGTTCCCTCGCCATTCCCTTCTTCTCCCCCGCTCCTGTTCTTCGCAGGGCAGATATCATCCTCCTCTCATTCACCTTTCCTCAGAAATGATCCCCCTCTTCTCTCTCCTCCGCTCATCCCCCTCTCTTCAGCAGGCAGGGCAGGCGCCAGATGGTGCTGCCATTTATACCTCCTTTTATTTTGTTTTCCTGGCGCAGAGACAACTGGTCTTCATTAGGAGAGACAGAGAGAGAGAGAGAGAGAGAGAGAGAGAGAGAGAGAGAGAGTGAAACGGATAAAAAAATAGAGAGAGAGAGAGAGAGAGAGAGAGAGAGAGAGAGAGAGAGAGAGAGTTTCCCATGCCAATAAAGTCCTTGGAATTGAATAGACAGAGACAGAGAGAGTGGAAGAGAGAGAGAGAGAGAGAGAGAGAGAGAGAGAGAGAGAGAGAGAGACAAAGAGACAAAAACAGGAAGAGAAACAGAGAGACACAGAGAGAGATATATATAATGAGAGATAGAGAGGAAAAGAGAGAAAGAGACAGAGAGAGGAAGAGAGAGAAAGAGACAGAGAGAGATATATATATAATGAGAGAGATGAAGAGGAAGAGAGAGAAAGAGACAGAGAGAGGAAGAGAGAGAGACAGAGAGACAGAGACAGGAAGAGAGTGAGAGACAGACAGACAGACAGACAGACAGACAGACAGACAGACAGACAGACAGACAGACAGACAGACAGACAGACAGACAGACAGACAGACAGACAGACAGACAGACAGACAGACATAGCCATGGCTATACTAGACACTCAAACATACTGAGCCTAAAACACAGACATTAAAACTTGTCAAGAAGTTTAAATGTGAATTCACCAGTACCTGAACTCAGTACCTAAATTGTGTAAAACGAAATACACTGAACAAAAAATGAAACACAACATGTAAAGTGTTGGTCCCATGTTTGATGTGCTGAAATAAAAGATCCCAGAAATGTTCCATTTGCACCCAAAAAATATTTCTCTCAAATGTTACTGAGCATTTCTCCTTTGCCAAGATAATCCATCCACCTGACAGATGTGGCATATCAATAAGCTGATTAAAAGGCATGATTATTACACATGTGAACCTTGTGCTGGGGACAATAAATGGCCACTCTAAAATGTGCAGTTTTGTCACACAACACAATGCCACAGATGTCTCAAGTTTTGAGAGAGTGTGCAATTGACATGCTAACTGCAGGAATGCCCACCAGAGCAGTTGCCAGATAATTGAATGTATATTTCTCTACCATAAGCCGCCTCCAACATCCTTTAAAAAAATGTGGCTGTATGTCCAACCTGTGTCACAACCGCAGACCATGTATATGGCGTCGTGTGAGTGAGCGGTTTGCTGTCAAAGTTGTGAACAGAGTGCCCAATGGTGGCGGTGGGGTTGAGCAGGCATAAGCTACAGACAACAAACACAATTGCATAGATCCTGTGATGAGATCCTGATGCTCATTGTCATGCCATTCATCCGCCGCCATCATCTCATGCTTCAGAATAATAATGCAAGGCCCCATGTTGCAAGGATCTGTACACAGTACCTGGAAGCTGAAAATGTCCCAGTTCATCCATGGCCTGCATAATTACCAGACATGTCACCCATTGAGCATGTTTGGGATGCTCTGGATCAATGTGTACGACAGCGTGCTCCAGTTCCCGCCAATATCCATTAACTTTGCACAGCCATTGAAGAGGAGTGGGACAATATTCCACAGGCCACAATCAACAGCCTGATCAACTCTATGCGAAGGAGTTGTTTTGCGCTGCATGAAGCAAATGGTGGTCACACCAGATACTGACTGGTTTTCTGTTCCACGCCCCTAGCTTTTTAAAAAAAGATATCTGTGACCAACAGATGCATATCTGTATTCCCAGTCATTTGAAATCCATAGATTCGGGCCTAATTAATCCATTTAAATTGACTGATTTCCTTATATGAACTGTAACTCAGTAAAATGTTACAAATGGTTGCATTTTGGGTTTATATTTTTGTTCAGTTTAAAATGAATCTAGCTTTTAATAAATGTGATATTTGAAGTTTGAACAATGCCACACCTTTCTTTCTGTCATTATTGTGTATGTCTATCACATGTCTTTAAGGTTAAGCTGTTAATAAAAATGATCTTCATGTAAAATATGTATTATTATTGTTATTTAGTCCACTAAAAGTCACGATGCTTGTGTCCAACTACAGGCAGGCAGAGTAGTAGCACTGAGCTAATGGACACTGGAAAAGCACATAGACTGTGTGTTTGTGGTTCAGTGTGTATCAGTGTGCGTTCGACTGTGTATGTTTAGACTATATGTAAGTGTGTGTGCATGCAGTGCAGTGTTTGTTTGGCGTTGTTGTGACTGTAGTGTGTCTGTTGGGGCTAGGTTGTGAGTGTGCCCAGTGCAGGGCTGATCGCGTGCCAAGTGCTCCCGGAGGACCAGCTGTGGCTCCACTCTGCTCAGCCACCGTGAACAAAGAACAGACAGAGTGCTACAAAGAAGAAAACACTCTCTCTCTTTACCTCTCTTGCTTCATCTCTCTCTCACTTGGTTCCTCTAGCTCTCTCTTACTCGTTCGCTCCCTCTTTCTCTTTGGCTCGCACCCTCTCTTTCTTTTTCTCTTGCTTCTCTCTCTCTTTTTCTCTCTCTCTCTCTCTCTCTCTCTCTCTTGGTCTCACACGTTCTTACCATACATTTCCTCTCTCCTCTCTCTCCCAGATAATTTTGGTGTGGATCAAATGCTTTGAAGAAATAGGCCCAAGGCCACTTTTCCTTTAAGATTCAGTGCCATTTTAATAGTTTTGATATAGTGTCAGTTTATTTCTTCCTATGTGATTGTAGTTGTATGATGCAGAGTCAGTGTATTGGTTCCTCTACTCAATCTTGGAGCTTGTTGTGATATCCATAGTTCACTATCCCTCCCACCCAGAGCCGGCCTGCTCATTAGGCAGGATTAGGCCTAGGGTGGCAGATTGACGAGGGCGGCATTTCCCGAGCTAAACTGACCAAGACGCACCTCCAACAACACGTATATCTTACATATATACCTGATGCCGCCCCGTGATAAGCAGTACCCACTTTGTCAAAGGCCCAGCGCGCCTCTCCAGGGTGCTGTTGAAGAGAAGCACTGCTGTGGAACTCTACCAATGTTCTGTCAAAAAATGATCCAACATAAATCATGTAGCCTATAGTCAATGTTAGAAAGATTGACCATTTCTGTAGCCTACAGGCTGGAGATCAACTGTATGACGATGTCATGAGACACTTTTTACATCATGCACATTTCTCCGATCAAATAGCCTAACCTAAATGGCGCCCAATCGAATAAAAAATGTGCTTTGATGTGAACATGACAAACAAATATCCTAAACCAGGACAGGTGAAAATAAATTGACATTATCTGGAATGAAAAATCAGGCTACTCACAACTGCTGTCCGGGAGTTTCACCCTGTGGGCTAAATTGTCATGATAATCAGTGATTTAAAGTTTGTATTCATATATTTTTGTCAAGCCTCAACAAAGCGAAAAGAAAAGACTTGTGCATTTCTCGCTGTGTAAACACATGGATTCTGACTGCAAATACTGTAGGCTCAGGATAACTCTTGATAAAGTTGGGTAGCTGATATTCAGAGCTTAACTAGCTGAAATGATTAGTCACAAGTTTCCATTGCGGGCCAACACTGTAGGCTACATGATTCTAGTTTTGCTGGGGAGGACGGTGGCAGAAAGGCCAGGAATGGGCCTGAGAGTCCTACCTGTCTATGGGTTGATGATGACCTCCCATTCCAATGAGTTCAGCTGGAAACAACTAGCCAACAACACACACACATGCAGAGACACACGCACGCATGCATGCATGAACACAAATACACACATGCATGCACGTACGAACACAACACACACACACACACACACACACACACACACACACACACACACACACACACACACACACACACACACACACACACACACACACACACACACACACACACACACACACACACACACACACACGCACACTGAGCCTTAATACTTACTGTTCATTAACATTTAGTTCTAATTACTAGGCTCATTAAAGCATTGAATTAGCAGTAGATTACTCTGCCTCCTCAATGCATTACATCGTTAACCAAATGAAGCGTCTCAGGTTCTAGGTGATTACTATTGAGATGTTAGCAGTGCTGCCCGTGAAATGTCACTTCACAGCTTCTAAAAGAAAACTGGAAGCAGTTTCCCTCAGCTTGTCCATGTTTAGTGTTGTGCGAGGTCAGAACTCCAAACCGCATGCATTGTCCTATATTCTCAGATCGTACAGAACTTTCTAGAAGTTCAACAGCATTAACATCCAGAAAAGGGTTGGTTTTGTGTTCTGGTTTAGAGGTAACCTAGGCACGCATACATGCCCACGCCTAGACACAGCAGGTTATTTCTCAGGAGGTCAAGATCAAACAGCTCTTTCATTGGTTGAACCCCCGTGTCATGAGTTTGAATAGGTAATGCAGGATTGCTTGATTGGCTGATTCTTCAGAGGGGATAAACACAGGGATTTAGCCCTAGATTGACAGTGCTGACACATCCACACACACAGAACACACACACACAATGTCATCTCTACATCACTGCTATCAGATCAATATATAGGCCTGTCTGAACTTGTTAAGAAAATGTTTTATAACAAATTAACCAAATAAAAACACGTTCTAACAGTAACAAGTGCATATGATAACCATGTCCACATTTTGATTCAGTGAAAGAGACAGGCTTGACACTGCCAGTGTTGAGGCAGATTAGCCAATGCTATGGCTCATTACATTGCATAATAGCTCTTACTTTAGCATAATTGCTACAACATGAGATCTTTAGGAATTAAATTGGCAAGCAGTGGTCGTCCACAGATGTTGCTTACCAGAGGGTTCTAACCCTCTGATCTACCAGTCTGTTGATGTACTAGTTTACCAAGCACACATAGATGATATGCTCTTGGAATTACTTTATACAGTATGATGTCGATGGCACTCAACTACAGTAAATGACATAATATTACAATAATTATGATAATGTATCCTATGCATTGATGAATTTCTACCAATAATACCGGTACTCAAATCAAATCAAATTTGTGTATTGTAACACTTCAAATTTGTGCCCAAAGAGAGAAAGGGGGGCAGGGGGAATGGGTGACACACAGGGTTAGAGGGGTCTGTCTAGTATTTGGACACAGTAGGAGACAGAGCTGATGTGGTGTATCCCCCTCCAACAGACCTGCTCCTATTACGGACCACTTTCAAATCAAATCAAATCAAATTTTATTTGTCACATACACATGGTTAGCAGATGTTAGTGCGAGTGTAGCGAAATGCTTGTGCTTCTAGTTCCGACAATGCAGTAATAACCAACAAGTAATCTAGCAAAAAATTCCCAAACTACTACCTTATAGACACAAGTGTAAGGGGATAAAGAATATGTACATAAAGATATATGAATGAGTGATGGTACAGAGCGGCATAGGCAAGATACAGTAGATGGTATTGAGTGCAGTATATACATATGAGATGAGTATGTAAACAAAGTGGCATAGTTAAAGTGGCTAGTGATACATGTATTACATAAGGATGCAGTAGATGATATAGAGTACAGTATATACGTATACATATGAGATGAATAATGTAGGGAACATTATATTAGGTAGCATTGTTTAAATGATGTCATAAGGTGAAAGCACCAATTTGTAAGTCGCTCTGGATAAGAGCGTCTGCTAAATGACTTAAATGTAATGTAAATGTAAAGTGGCTAGTGATATATTTTACATCATTTCCCATCAATTCCCATTATTAAAGTGGCTGGAGTTGAGTCAGTGTGTTGGCAGCAGCCACTCAATGTTAGTGGTGGCTGTTTAACAGTCTGATGGCCTTGAGATAGAAGCTGTTTTTCAGTCTCTCGGTCCCAGCTTTGATGCACCTGTACTGACCTCGCCTTCTGGATGATAGCGGGGTGAACAGGCAGTGGCTCGGGTGGTTGCTGTCCTTGATGATCTTTATGGCCTTCCTGTGACATCGGGTGGTGTAGGTGTCCTGGAGGGCAGGTAGTTTGCCCCCGGTGATGCGTTGTGCAGACCTCACTACCCTCTGGAGAGCCTTACGGTTGTGGGCGGAGCAGTTGCCGTACCAGGCGGTGATACAGCCCGACAGGATGCTCTCGATTGTGCATCTGTAGAAGTTTGTGAGTGCTTTTGGTGATAAGCCGAATTTCTTCAGTCTCCTGAGGTTGAAGAGGAGCTGGACCAATTCAGTTTGTCTGTGATGTGTACGCCGAGGAACTTAAAACGTACTACCCTCTCCACTACTGTTCCATCGATGTGGATAGGGGGTATTCCCTCTGCTGTTTCCTGAAGTCCACAATCATCTCCTTAGTTTTGTTGACGTTGAGTGTGAGGTTATTTTCCTGACACCACACTCCGAGGGCCCTCACCTCCTCCCTGTAGGCCATCTCGTCGTTGTTGGTAATCAAGCCTACCACTGTTGTGTCGTCCGCAAACTTGATGATTGAGTTGGAGGCGTGCGTGGCCACGCAGTCGTGGGTGAACAGGGAGTACAGGAGAGGGCTCAGAACGCACCCTTGTGGGGCCCCAGTGTTGAGGATCAGCGGGGTGGAGATGTTGTTGCCTACCCTCACCACCTGGGGGCGGCCCGTCAGGAAGTCCAGTACCCAGTTGCACAGGGCGGGGTCGAGACCCAGGGTCTCGAGCTTGATGACGAGCTTGGAGGGCATTATGGTGTTAAATGCCGAGCTGTAGTCGATGAACAGCATTCTCACATAGGTATTCCTCTTGTCCAGATGGGTTAGGGCAGTGTGCAGTGTGGTTGAGATTGCATCGTCTGTGGACCTATTTGGGCGGTAAGCAAATTGGAGTGGGTCTAGGGTGTCAGGTAGGGTGGAGGTGATATGGTCCTAGTCTCTCAAAGCACTTCATGATGACGGAAGTGAGTGCTACGGGGCGGTAGTCGTTTAGCTCAGTTACCTTAGCTTTCTTGGGAACAGGAACAATGGTGGCCCTTTTGAAGCATGTGGGAACAACAGACTGGGATAGGGATTGATTGAATATGTCCGTAAACACACCAGCCAGCTGGTCTGCGCATGCTCTGAGGGCGCGGCTGGGGATGCCGTCTGGGCCTACAGACTTGCGAGGATTGACACGTTTAAATGTTTTCCTCACGTCGGCTGCAGTGAAGGAGAGTCCACATGTTTTAGTTGCGGGCAGTGTCAGTGGCACTGTATTGTCCTCAAAGTGGGCAAAAACGTTATTTAGTCTGCCTGGGAGCAAGACATCCTGGTCCGTGACGGTGCTGGTTCTCTTTTTGTAGTCCGTGATTGACTGTAGACCCTGCCACATACCTCTTGTGTCTGAGCCGTTGAATTGAGATTCTACTTTGTCTCTATACTGACGCTTAGCTTGTTTGATTGCCTTGCGGAGGGAATAGTTACACTGTTTGTATTCGGTCATGTTTCCAGTCACCTTGCCCTGATTAAAAGCAGTGGTTCGCGCTTTCAGTTTCACGCGAATGCTGCCATCAATCCACGGTTTCTGGTTTGGGAATGTTTTAATCGTTGCTATGGGAACGACATCTTCAACGCACGTTCTAATGAACTCGCACACCGAATCAGCTTATTCGTCAATGTTGTCGTCTGACGCAATACGGAACATATCCCAGTCCACGTGATGGAAGCAGTCTTGGAGTGTGGAATCAGATTGGTCGGAGCAGCGTTGAACAGACCTCAACGTGGGAGCTTCTTGTTTTAGTTTCTGTCTGTAGGCAGGGATCAACAAAATGGAGTCGTGGTCAGCTTTTCCGAAAGGAGGGCGGGGCAGGGCCTTATATGCGTCGCGGAAGTTGGAATAGCAATGATCCAAGGTTTTTCCCACCCTGGTTGCGCAATCGATATGCTGATAAAATTTAGGGAGTCTTGTTTTCAGATTAGCCTTGTTAAAATCCCCAGCTACAATGAATGCAGCCTCCGGATATATGGATTCCAGTTTGCAAAGAGTCAAATAAAGTTTGTTCAGAGCCATCGATGTGTCTGCTTGGGGGGGAATATATACGGCTGTGATTATAATCGAAGAGAATTCCCTTGGTGCGGTCTACATTTGATTGTGATGAATTCTAAATCAGGTGAACAGAAGGACTTGAGTTCCTGTATGTTGTTTTGGCCACACCACGTCACGTTAACCATAAAGCATACGCCCCCGCCCCTCTTCTTACCAGAAAGATGTTTGTTTCTGTCGGCGCGATGCGTGGAGAAACCAGCTGGCTGCACCGTCTCCGGCGAGGAGAATGCTAGGGAGTGGTGCACGATGTGCCCGTCTCCGGAGTCTGACCAGAAGACCGCTTCGTTTTCCCCTTTTTCAAAGTCGTTTTTTGGGGTCGCCGGCTGGGATACATTCCGTTGTCCTGGGTGAAAGGCAGAACACAGGGTCCGCTTCGCGAAAGTCATATTCTTGGTCGTACTGATGGTGAGTTGACGCTGCTCTTATGTTCAGTAGTTCTTCTCGACTCTATGTAATGAAACCTAAGATGACCTGGGGTACCAATGTAAGAAATAACACGTAAAAAAACAAAAGACTGCATAGTTTCCTAGGAACGCGAAGCGAGGCGGCCATCTCTGTCGGCGCCAACCCCCCCAACACACACACACACACACACACATGCAATTGCTTGACAAGACAATGGGTAACAGCCCTGATATAGCCTGGGCCGGGTCGGTAAATGAGTGCTGCTCAGGTTAGATCCTCTCTCTCTAATTATCACCACGGAAACCAATGTTCCACTTTAATTGCTCTGATGAATTAAATATTACAGAGAGGAGTATGGCTGCAGCCGAGCAGAATAACAGTTTTTAGCTATAAAACACAGAGGAGGAGTGAAGGGAGGGAGAGGAGAGGAGGGGTAAAGAGAGGGAGAGGAGAGGGGAGTGAAGACAGGGAGAGGAGAGGAGGAGTGAAGAGAGGGAGTGAAGAGAGGGAGAGGAGAGGAGGAGTGAAGAGAGAGAGAGGAGAGGGGAAAGAAGACAGGGAGAGGAGAGGAGGAGTGAAGAGAGGAGAGGAGGAGTGAAGAGAGGGAGAGGAGAGGGGAGTGAAGAGAGGGAGAGGAGAGGAGGAGTGAAGAGAGAGAGAGGAGAGGGGAGTGAAGACAGGGAGAGGAGAGGGGAGTGAAGACAGGGAGAGGAGATGAGGAGTGAAGAGAGGGAGAGGAGAGGAGGAGTGAAGAGAGGGAGAGGAGAGGAGGAGTGAAGAGAGGGAGAGGAGAGGGGATGAGAGTGAAGAGAGGGAGAGGAGAGGGGAGTGAAGACAGGGAGAGGAAAGGAGGAGTGAAGAGAGGGAGTGAAGAGAGGGAGAGGAGAGGGGAGTGAAGACAGTGAGAGGAGAGGAGGAGTGAAGACAGGGAGAGGAGAGGGGAGTGAAGACAGGGAGAGGAGAGGAGGAGTGAAGACAGGGAGAGGAGAGGAGGAGTGAAGAGAGGGAGAGGAGAGGAGGAGTGAAGAGAGGGGAGTGAAGAGAGGGAGAGGAGAGGGGAGTGAAGACAGGGAGAGAAGAGGAGGAGTGAAGACAGGGAGAGGAGAGGAGGAGTGAAGAGAGGGAGAGGAGAGGAGGAGTGAAGAGAGGGAGAGGAGAGGGGAGTGAAGAGAGGGAGAGGAGAGGGGAGTGAAGACAGGGAGAGAAGAGGAGGAGTGAAGAGAGGGAGAGGAGAGGGAGTGAAGACAGGGAGAGGAGAGGAGGGGTGAAGAGAGGGAGAGGAGAGGAGGAGTGAAAAGAGGGAGAGCAGAGGGGACTGAAGACAGGGAGAGGAGAGGGAGTGAAGACAGGGAGAGAAGAGGAGGAGTGAAGAGAGGGAGAGGAGAGGGAGTGAAGACAGGGAGAGGAGAGGAGGGGTGAAGAGAGGGAGAGGAGAGGAGGAGTGAAAAGAGGGAGAGCAGAGGGGACTGAAGACAGGGAGAGGAGAGGAGGAGTGAAGACAGGGAGGGGAGAGGGAGGGGAGTGAAGAGAGGGAGAGGAGAGGGGAGTGAAGACAGGGAGAGGAGAGGAGGAGTGAAGAGAGGGAGTGAAGAGAGTGAGAGGAGAGGGGAGTGAAGACAGTGAGAGGAGAGGAGGAGTGAAGACAGGGAGAGGAGAGGGGAGTGAAGACAGGGAGAGGAGACGAGGAGTGAAGACAGGGAGAGGAGAGGGGAGGGGAGTGAAGAGAGGGAGAGGAGAGGAGGAGTGAAGAGAGGGAGAGGAGAGGGAGTGAAGACAGTGAGAGGAGAGGAGGAGTGAAGACAGGGAGAGGAGAGGGGAGTGAAGACAGGGAGAGGAGAGGAGGAGTGAAGACAGGGAGAGGAGAGGGAGTGAAGAGAGGGAGAGGAGAGGAGGAGTGAAGAGAGGGAAAGGAGAGGGGAGTGAAGAGAGGGAGAGGAGAGGGGAGTGAAGACAGGGAGAGGAGAGGAGGAGTGAAGAGAGGGAGAGGCGGGGGAGTGAAGAGAGGGAGAGGAGAGGGGAGTGAAGAGAGGGAGAGGAGATGGGAGTGAAGACAGGGAGAGGAGAGGAGGAGTGAAGATAGGGAGGGGAGAGGAGGAGTGAAGAGAGGGAGAGGAGAGGAGGAGTGAAGAGAGGGAGAGGAGAGGAGGAGTGAAGAGAGGGAGAGGAGAGGGGAGTGAAGACAGGGAGAGGAGAGGGGAGTGAAGACAGGGAGAGGAGAGGACGAGTGAAGAGAGGGAGAGGAGTGGAGGAGTGAAGAGAGGGAGGGGAGAGGAGGAGTGTAGAGAGGGAGAGGAGAGGAGGAGTGAAGAGGGAGAGGAGAGGAGGAGTGAAGAGAGGGAGAGGAGAGGGGAGTGAAGACAGGGGAGAGGAGAGGGGAGTGAAGACAGGGAGAGGAGAGGACGAGTGAAGAGAGGGAGAGGAGTGGAGGAGTGAAGAGAGGGAGTGAAGACAGGGAGAGGAGAGGGGAGTGAAGAGATGAAGAGGAGAGGAGGAGTGAAGACAGGGAGAGGAGAGGAGGAGTGAAGAGAGGGAGAGGAGAGGGGAGTGAAGACAGGGAGAGGAGAGGGGAGTGAAGACAGGGAGAGGAGAGGACGAGTGAAGAGAGGGAGAGGAGAGGAGGAGTGAAGAGAGGGAGAGGAGAGGAGGAGTGAAGAGAGGGAGAGGAGAGGAGGAGTGAAGAGAGGGAGAGGAGAGGGGAGTGAAGACAGGGAGAGGAGAGGGGAGTGAAGACAGGGAGAGGAGAGGACGAGTGAAGAGAGGGAGAGGAGTGGAGGAGTGAAGAGAGGGAAAGGAGAGGAGGAGTGAAGAGAGGGAGAGGAGAGGGGAGTGAAGACAGGGAGAGGAGAGGGGAGTGAAGACAGGGAGAGGAGAGGGGAGTGAAGACAGGGAGAGGAGAGGAGGAGTGAAGAGAGGGAGAGGAGAGGAGGAGTGAAGAGAGGGAGAGGAGACGGGAGTGAAGACAGGGAGAGGAGAGGAGGAGTGAAGAGAGGGAGAGGAGAGGGGAGTGAAGACAGGGAGAGGAGAGGGGAGTGAAGACAGGGAGAGGAGAGGACGAGTGAAGAGAGGGAGAGGAGAGGAGGAGTGAAGAGAGGGAAAGGAGAGGTGGAGTGAAGAGAGGGAGAGGAGAGGGGAGTGAAGACAGGGAGAGGAGAGGGGAGTGAAGACAGGGAGAGGAGAGGGGAGTGAAGAGAGGGAGAGGAGAGGGGAGTGAAGAGAGGGAGAGGAGAGGGGAGTGAAGACAGGGAGAGGGGTGTGAAGGTGACTCAGAAGAATTGCAGGGAGAGAAAAATGCGAGAGACACAAGAAGAAAATGGGGGGAAATGGGGAGGGAGTGAAATCAGGCAAGGAGAAGAAAAGAGCATAGAGAAATGGGTACAGAGATAGTGAGGAAGTGAGACATTTCTTTATGAAGAGAGGGAGCGTTCTGAGAACAGGAAGCCAGTGGGTGTGGAAAGAGAGACAGAGAGTGAGGTTAAATCCAGTGTAATAGTTGAAAGATAACCCCCCAGGAGGTGTCTGTTCAGTATTAACGATACATCAACTGTCTTTCCTCTTGTGCCTGGAGACTGGCTGGCTCTCTATGAAGACAGAACTATGTTACAGTCCTACACTCTTAGAAAAAAAGGAGGTATCTAGAACCTTAAAAGGAAATTACATCACTGCTCTATTTTACTATATATGCCCATTAATATGTTATTAACATATCATATGTATCATACAAATTTAGAATTTCCTCACTTCACGCAAATACAAGCTTTTATGCATCTCACCAGTAGAAACAGGCCAGCTACATTTCCTGGTTGTAAGCAAACCACACTATCCAGAATTCATAGCGATTTCAGGACATAGTAAAGTCACGCGGAGGTCTATGCAGTTGATGTTTGTAGCCAGCACTTTAAGCCAGAGGATTTCAAAACGGAGCTGAATTCTCAACTGAGCTAACTAAGTATCGTTGAATCTAACGTGAATATTTGTTATATTTAGAGTCTGATCCCATCAACATCAAGCTCATTACTAGGAAGTAGTGTAAACCACCACAATCGCACGAAAATCTACTAAATCTTTACATGACACCATGATGAGTAAATAAATATACTGGAGCTAGGCATAAACATGGTCTGTGTCTTGTTGTCATAGTTGGTGTGTTTACAAGTAGGCTACAAATTCTACTGTGGAGGCTTAGTTGATTTTTCATGCAAGGCTTGAAGTCTAAACTGGATAAAAGGGCGTATTAGTAAGGATGGGATGGTGTGGGTGTCTGACTGGCGTCTGTTGGGGGTGGGTATTGTATGTGAAGGTTAGTATGCATGATCTATTGACATGATGGGGGTGGGTGGATACAGTACCTTGTTGGAGTGTGTATTGATGGGGACAAAGTATTAAAATGTTGGCTCATTCTCAATCACTGACTATTGTGTGTCCTACAGACTAATCCTGCTGCTGCTGCTGAGAACCTTGACACCAGCTTTAGTAGTACAGAACCTGTAAACCCATTGGATGAAAGCGTTCAGCCTGGAATAAGCTGAAAGCTCAACATCATCTGACTTTGAAACAAGCCAGGACAGCCAAAGGTATTTATTTAAGCACAATTCCCTGTTTCATCGTCCAGCTCTTCTTGGAAAGAGGAATCATCAGAAGCAGCCATTGTAGCTAATTATTATTCACCTGGACTCCATCACCTCCTTGATTATCTTCCCTATATCTGTCACTCCCCTTGGTTCTTTCCTCTGGTGTTTTTGACGCTGTTTTCATGTCGGTGTTTTATTTGTGTTACGTGTTTATTGTTTCATTTATTTATTAAAACACTCCCTCCCTGAACTTGCTTCCCCAACTCTCAGCGCACTCGTAACAACCACCCCCATTTTGAAAAGCCTGCCTTCGAGGGTGGGAACAAGGAAGCAGGGCTCCCGTCACGCTGTAGTATTTACAAAGCAGGGGAAGATGAGTCAACCTAAATATCCTGCAATGTCCTGGCAGATCGGAAAAAAGGACAACCATATCTACTTGCTGCTTTAGTGATTGGGCAATCAGAAAAACACAAAGGCCACAAGAGTTGGAACAAAACATGACTCTGTACATTCATCTGTAGATCAGACAGCAGGCTCAATCAACCAAAGATGCCATTGGTTGAACTCTCCAATCGCAAAAATTAAATACAACTATAGTGCATAATTACGTCTGAAACAAATTCTCATCATTCATCATTATGTAGGGAGACAGTAATTTAATAAAATACAACTATAGTACATAATTATGTAGGGAGACTGTAATTTAATAAAATACAACTATAATACATAATTATGTAGGGAGACTGTAATTTAATAAAATACAACTATAGTACATAATTATGTAGGGAGACTGTAATTTAATAAAATACAACTATAGTACATAATTATGTAGAGAGACTGTAATTTAATAAAATACAACTATAGTACATAATTATGTAGGGAGACTGTAATTTAATAAAATACAACTATAGTACATAATTATGTAGGGAGACTGTAATTTAATAAAATACAACTATAGTACATAATTATGTAGGGAGACTGTAATTTAATACAATACAACTATAGTGCATAATTATGTAGGGAGACTGAAATTTAATAAAATACAACTATAGTACATAATTATGTAGGGAGACTGTAATTTAATAAAATACAACTATAGTACATAATTATGTAGGGAGACTGTAATTTAATAAAATACAACTATAGTACATAATTATGTAGGGAGACTGTAATTTAATACAATACAACTATAGTGCATTATTATGTAGGGAGACTGTAATTTAATACAATACAACTATAGTGCATAATTATGTAGGGAGACTGTAATTTAATAAAATACAACTATAGTACATAATTATGTAGGGAGACTGTAATTTAATACAATACAACTATAGTACATAATTATGTAGGGAGACTGTAATTTAATAAAATACAACTATAGTACATAATTATGTATTACTGCATTGTCGGAACTAGAAGCACAAGCACAAGCACAAGCATTTCGCTACACTCGCATTTAACATCTGCCCTACCATGTGTATGTGACAAATCAAATTTGATTTGATTTGATTTGAGGGAGACTGTAATTTCAAACCATCATTGGACATTGTAAACCAGTCAGTTGCCATACTTCAATCTCTTGATGGAGGAGGTCAGTGTCCTCAATAATGGAGTGTTTCTGAAATCTCAGAGGTGCAACATCATTATTTAAATCAGTTCCTCAACCCTGCTGACCCCCTGTCCCCCCACCCCTCCACACAAAGTGACAGGCTTGAAGCACCATAAATCACCACACACACGCATGCACTGTACATTACCACACACACTCCACAAGGGGAGTTTAATAGCTACTGGATATGCATAGACCTGCTGAACACGAGGCATGAACACACACCCAAGGTGCTGGCATATTTTACCAACAAATCCGGTCCCAGGGCATTACACACAGGACGGACGCAGCCACTAGGGGAGACTGGTTCAAGGCTGTGTAAATAAAGTGGTGTTGTGTATAGAGGTCATCAACTTCCACTATTTACTGTAGTAGATATGACTTTGATATCGATACAGTGTAAAGGTGTGTTGCATTACAAACGTAGCAGAAACATACTCATTACAAACATATTAGAACATACTCAATACAAACATATTAGAAACATACTCATTACAAACATAGCAGAAACATACTCATTACAAACATATTAGAACATACTCAATACAAACATAGCAGAAACATACTCATTACAAACATATTAGAAACATACTCATTACAAACATAGCAGAAACATACTCATTACAAACATAGCAGAAACATACTCATTACAAACATAGCAGAAACATACTCATTACAAACATAGCAGAAACATACTCATTACAAACATAGCAGAAACATACTCATTACAAACATAGCAGAAACATACTCATTACAAACATAGCAGAAACATACTCATTACAAACATAGCAGAAACATACTCATTACAAACATAGCAGAAACATACTCAATACAAACATAGCAGAAACATACTCATTACAAACATATTAGAAACATACTCATTACAAACATAGCAGAAACATACTCATTACAAACATAGCAGAAACATACTCATTACAAACATATTAGAAACATACTCATTACAAACATAGCAGAAACATACTCATTACAAACATATTAGAAACATACTCATTACAAACATAGCAGAAACATACTCATTACAAACATAGCAGAAACATACTCATTACAAACATAGCAGAAACATACTCATTACAAACATATTAGAAACATACTCATTACAAACATAGCAGAAACATACTCATTACAAACATATTAGAAACATACTCAATACAAACATAGTCGAAACATACTCATTACAAACATATTAGAAACATACTCAATACAAACATAGTCGAAACATACTCATTACAAACATAGCAGAAACATACCCAATACATATTAGAAACATACTCATTACAAACATAGTCGAAACATACTCATTACAAACATAGCAGAAACATACCCAATACATATTAGAAACATACTCAATACAAACATATTAGAAACATACTCATTACAAACATAGCAGAAACATACTCATTACAAACATAGCAGAAACATACCCAATACATATTAGAAACATACTCATTACAAACATATTAGAAACATACTCATTACAAACATAGCAGAAACATACTCATTACAAACATAGCAGAAACATACTCATTACAAACATATTAGAAACATACTCATTACAAACATAGCAGAAACATACTCATTACAAACATAGCAGAAACATACTCATTACAAACATAGCAGAAACATACTCATTACAAACATAGCAGAAACATACTCATTACAAACATATTAGAAACATACTCATTACAAACATATTAGAAACATACTCATTACAAACATACCAGAAACATACCCAATACATATTAGAAACATACTCATTACAAACATATTAGAAACATACTCATTACAAACATAGCAGAAACATACCCAATACATATTAGAAACATACTCATTACAAACATATTAGAAACATACTCATTACAAACATAGCAGAAACATACTCATTACAAACATAGCAGAAACATACGCATTACAAACATATTAGAAACATACGCATTACAAACATATTAGAAACATACGCATTACAAACATATTAGAAACATACTCATTACAAACATAGCAGAAACATACCCAATACAAACATAGTAGAACATTCTCAATACATATTAGAAACATACTCAATACAAACATATTAGAACATACTCAATACAAACATATTAGAAACATACTCATTACAAACATAGTAGAAACATACCCAATACATATTAGAAACATACTCATTACAAACATATTAGAAACATACTCATTACAAACATAGCAGAAACATACTCATTACAAACATAGCAGAAACATACCCAATACATATTAGAAACATACTCATTACAAACATAGCAGAAACATACCCAATACATATTAGAAACATACTCAATACAAACATATTAGAAACATACTCATTACAAACATAGCAGAAACATACTCATTACAAACATAGCAGAAACATACCCAATACATATTAGAAACATACTCAATACAAACATATTAGAAACAAACTCATTACAAACATAGCAGAAACATACCCAATACAAACATAGCAGAAACATACCCAATACATATTAGAAACATACCCAATACAAACATATTAGAAACATACTCATTACAAACATAGTAGAACATTCTCAATACATATTAGAAACATACTCAATACAAACATAGTAGAACATACTCAATACAAACATATTAGAAACATACTCATTACAAACATAGTAGAAACATACTCATTACATATTAGAAACATACTCAATACAAACATATTAGAAACAAACTCATTACAAACATAGCAGAAACATACCCAATACATATTAGAAACATACTCATTACAAACATATTAGAAACATACTCATTACAAACATAGTAGAAACATACTCATTTCAAACATATTAGAAACATACTCATTTCAAACATAGTAGAAACATACTCATTACAAACATAGCATAAACATACCCAATACATATTAGAAACATACTCAATACAAACATATTAGAAACATACTCATTACAAACATAATAATAAAGCAGACTTTTGATGGATGTGCATCATCTTGTTTCTCTTGAGTTTAGATCTGAATTCATTGAGTCATGTCTGTCTGTGTGTCCTGTCCGTGTGTGTGTGTTTTTATGCTCATAGCGTGCCACAGCTCCCTGAACACCTCAGCCAGCAGTAAATTATAAATCAGATGTAACTAGTCCTGTAAAACTATTCTTTATCCTACATTATTCATTCCACTTAGATGGTACATAGTGAATGCAGACACACACAGACGAGCAGACCCCCCCTCACACACACACACACACACACACACACACACACACACACACACACACACACACACACACACACACACACACACACACACACACACACACACACACACACACACACACACACACAGAGCATCTGCACACACAATATGTTCACTCTGCCAATGAGCTGGGATTCCCGTGGAAAATTAATAAAAAGTTCTCTACCACCGCCTACAGTAACACAAACCGATCCCTAGAAATAGAGGATATATGCCTTCTCTAAACCGACCTCTCAAGTGGCGCAGCGGTCTAAGGCACGGCATCGCAGTGTTACAGGCTGCGGTTCGATCCTAGGCTGTGTCACAGCTGGCCGTGACTAGGAGTCCCATAGGGCGGCACACAATTGGCGCAGCGTTGTCTGGGTTAGGGGAGGGTTTGGCAGGAGGCTTTCCTTGACTCATTGTGCTCTAGCGACTCCTTAAGGCGGGCTGGTGCCTGCAAGCTGACTCCAGCTGTCAGTTGAACAGTGTTTCTGACATAACGAGCAGGTGTTAATTAAGAAGCAACACGGATTGGCAGGTCATGTTTCAGAGGATGCATGACTTGACCTTTGCCTCTCCCGAGCCCGTTGGGGAGTTGCAGCGATGAGACAAAATCGTAATTACCAATTGGATATCACAAAATTGGGGAGAAAAAGGGGGTAAAATGACAAAATCAAAAGGATTCCACAGCACTGGGAGGAAATTGTTGATGCTCGGACCTGGAGCGTGCTGCTTAGACAACTGTGCTACCGCAATGCTATTTCAAGCTGCAAGAATACTTGATGATACTTGGTGTTAAAACCGTGTGGTTTTGAATTATTTTATTTTATTCCCCAAACCATAGCCCTAACCTTAACTCTTGTAATGTACACACTGGGATTCAGAAGGCCAGTGCAGGAGGTGAGTTTAATATTAAACGGAACATCGAACAATATATCAAATACAAGTAGCGTATAGACATGAAACACATAAACAGAAACAATCACGCCGGGGGAGAGAACCAAAGGGAGTGACATATATAGTGAAGGTAATCAGGCAGGTGATTGAGTCCAGGTGAGTGTGATGAGGCGCTGATGCGCGTAACGATGGTGACAGGTGTGCACAATAATGAGCATCCTGACGACCTCGAGCGCCGGAGAGGGAGTATACTTGACAACTCTGAATGAATACCTAAACTTAACCCTTTGAGTTGTTTCTGTTTAAACCCTATAACCAAGCAGAATTAACCCTGTAACCACGCCGAATGAATGCGTCAAAAATAGACGTTCATGCATCATTTGTCACATTTCAAAGGGAAACTATGAGATTTTGTTGAGTAACAAGCTATATTTCTCTTAAAAGGGGCGTGGATGGGTGTATAAGTGTATGCCTACACCAGCTTGTTTATACTGTGAACTTATCCTAACACGGCCTTGGTGATGGTCCATCAGTGGTGGAAAAAGTACTCAATTGTTACATTAAAAGTTAAGATAATAGCAAATGACTCAAGTAAAAGTGACACCCAGTAAAATACTACTTGAGTAAAAGTCTAATACTATCTGGTTTTAAATGTATTTCTTGTAAGTACAGTGGTGAAAAAGGTACTAAATTATCATACTTGAGTAAAAGTTCAAAGTAAAAGTAAATGCTATGCATCAAATTCCTTATATTAAGCAAACCAGAAAGCACGATTTTTTAAATATATATTTTTTACAGACAGCAGTGGCACTCTTCAACACTCAGACGTGATTTACAAATGCAGTATTTGTGTTTACTGATACTGCCAGATCAGAGGCAGTAGGGATGACAACGCGTTACATTGATAGGTGTCCGAATTGGACCATATTGCTGTCCTGCCTGAGCATTCAAAATGTGACGAGTACTTTGGGTGTCAGGGAAAATACTTTGGGAGTAAAAATAATATATTTTCTTAAGGAATGTAGTGAAGTAAAAGTAAAAGTAGTCACAAAATATAAATAGTAGAGTACAGAAAAACTACATAAGTAGTAGTTCAAAGTATTTCTACTTAGTTACTTTACACCACTGTGGTCCATGAGGAGAAAAGTTAAAAGCTGAAGTGTTGAGGAAGGCTTTTAACTGGCTGGTAATAAATCACTGCTAAATTGCATATTCAAACTATTAGGCAAACAAGGCGGTCGCTGGCCGGGCTCACTTCAAAAGAGAGGAGAGAGCTGGTGGGAGGAGAGAGACAAGTGACATGAATGTATAATGGTCCCGAATCAGAGAACAGAGGATTTCTTCCAAAATGAAACATTTTCAATCTAATTTCTTTTGTCCTTGGGGCTCCATCTGGGCTGTGACTCCTGTGTTCAGACTAATGTGGAGCAGAAGGGAGAAGCAAGGGAGCAGAGCCCAATATCACAATGTCAGGAATAGACAGAAACATACCATATGTAGCTAAACAACTAAACCATATGGAGCTATAGAACCATACCATATGTAGCGGAGGTGGTTTAGTGAACTATACACTGAGTGGTGAATAACCTTGCCTAAGATCTGACGACTTGTCTTAGTTACTAGAGCTAAATGTCTAGGCTTAAGCTGAGTTTACAGAAAAGGTTGTGATGTTGCTTAGTCCAGTTTCATAAAACAGTAACATGATATTTAGTCCAGTTTCATAAAACAGTAACATGATATTTAGTCCAGTTTCATAAAACAGAAACATGGCAGTATATTTAGTATAAAACTAGAGCACAACTTCTCAGGGCAGCAGTGCACCAAATAAGTCCTTGTCTCTTATCTCTGTCCCAGCTGAGTGTGGGCTTCCTATAGGCTGGCTGTTATCTTCCTGCCACCCCACGAACTACCCTAACCCCATAGCCCCCTCCGTCGGCTCAACTGTGAGTGGTCCTGGTGTAGCAAAACCGATTTAGCAGATTTACCAAATCCAAACTGTAAACTCTCTCCCAGGGAGACCAGTTTGGATTTGGCATCACACCAATTGAATCACATTAAAAGCAAATGTTACTGTCAGAAAAAAATGTCTGTTTTGCTGTAGCTAGCTAAATCAGCCCTTTCCTAAGCCATAGATGTATTTATTTTACCTTTATTTAACTAGGCAAGTCAGTTAAGAACAAAATTCTTATTTTCTTTGTTCAGGGACAGAATGACAGATTTTACCTTGTCATCTCAGGGATTTGATCTTTCAACCTTTCAGTTACTGGCCCAACACTCTAACCACTAGGATAGCTGCCGCCCCACAGATGGAGAAAGGGGTTTGGACTGTACAGGCCAATGATTATAATGGTGATTCTGATCTCACCATCAATTCCTTCATTGTGCCACTGGCCTAAGACGATTGAAGTTCAATATGTGGCCTAGATGTAGTAAGTTCATGTTAACTAGCTAGCTAGCTAACTTAGCTGGTTCAGTTAGACTAGAAAACATTTTATCCAGGTAGTCTAGTCTAGGACAACTAAAAGTGTATACTACCGTATGACAGTCAGATCGTTTTGCCAACATGAAAGAGAGGATGGATTGGGGTTCATCTAGTCTACAAGCAGGGTGAGTCAACATGTTTTTTCTACTTGCGCGCGCGCACACACACACACACACACACACACACACACACACACACACACACACACACACACACACACACACACACAGAGACACACACACACACACACACACACACAGAGACACACACACACACGCACACGCACACGCACACACACACACACACACACACACACACACACACACACACACACACACACACACACACACACACACACACACACACACACACACACACACACACACACACCAGTAGCTTACCATGGACAGCCACATTATATTTTGCAATACATGTGGGTATCTTTAGATAGTTTTCACTGTATTAGATTAAGCATATAAAGCCTAGTAGACTTGATGTTAAAATGTTTAAGTTGAAATGGAGCAGAAAGAGCGGAGGCAGTGCTTCTGTTTTTTCCGCAGGCTTGCAGTAACTTCTTGGTTCTAAATCAGTAGATGTTTATTAAACTGTCTGAAGCACTGACTTGCTTGACCATGCTGAAGGTCATGTAACTGTTTCCCAGATGCAATATTTGCTTTGTGGACTTCACCGGACAGATGTTGCTCTACGTGGCGCAGCGGTCTAAGGTACTGCAGCTCAGTGCAAGAGGGATCATGACAGTCTCTGGTTCAAATCCAGCTGCATCACATCCGGATGTGATTGGGAGTCCCATAGGACAGAGCACAATTGGCACAGTGGTTTTTGCTGGGGTAGGCTGTCATTGTAAATAAGAATGTGTTCTTTACTGACTTGCCTAGTTTAAAAAAATAATACTGAACAAAAATATAAATGCAAAATTACTTTGATTTTACTGAGTTACAGTTCAAATGAGGAAATGAGTCAATTGAAACAAAATCATTAGGCCCTAATCTATGGATTTCACATGACTGAGAATACAGATATGCATCTGTTGGTCAAAGATTCCTTAAAGAAAATGGGCCTCACAATGGGCCTCAGGATCTCGTCAAGGTATTTCTGTGCATTCACAAAACACAATTGCGTTTGTTGTCTGTAGCTTATGGCTGTAGTTTATGGCTGCCCATACCATAACCCCACCACAGCGAATGGGTACTCTGTTCACAATATTGACATCAGCAAACCTCTCGCCCACACAACACCATACACATGGTCTGCGGTTGGGGCCAGTTGGATGTACTGCCAAATTCTTTAAAACAACATTGGAGGCGGCTTATGGTAGAGAAATTAACATTTAATTCTCTGGCAACTGCTCTGATGGACATTCCTGCATTCAGCATGCCAATTGCATAATCCCTCAAAATTTGTGACATCTGTGGCATTGTGTTGTGTGACAAAATTGCACATTTTAGAGCGGTGTTTATTTTCTCCAGCACAAGGTGCCCTTGTGTAGTGACAATGCTGTTTAATCAGCTTCTTGATATGCCACAATGTCAGGTGGACGAATTACCTTGGCAAAGGAGAAATGTTCACTAACAGGGATGGTAACAAATGTTTGATTTTTGTTTGGAGAGAAATAAGCTTTTGTGCCTATGGAACATTTCAGGATTTGTTATTTCAGCTCATGAAACATGGGAACAACACTTTACATGTTGCATTTACATTTTTGTTCAGTGTACAGTGCATTATTAAATTATTCAGACCACTTTACTTTTTCTACATTTTGTTACGTTAGAGCCGTATTCTAAAATGGACAAAATTGTTTTTTCCCCACACCAATCGACACACAATACCCCATAACAACAGAGCAAAAACAGGTTTTCAGATTAAATGTTATTTAAAAAAATGTAAAATCATATTTACATACAGTTGAAGTCAGAAGTTTACATACACCTTATCCAAAATCATTTAAACTTAAAAAATCTCTGTCTTGTCAGTTAGGATCACCACTTTATTTTAAGAATGTGAAATGTCAGAATAATAGTAGAGAGAATGATTTATTTCAGCTTTTATTTCTTTCATCACATTCCCAGTGGGTCAGAAGTTTACAAACACTTAATTAGTATTTGGTAGCATTACCTTTAAATTGTTTAACTTGGGTCAAACGTTTTGGGTAGCCTTCCACAAGCTTCCCACAATAAGTTGGGTGAATTTTGGCCCATTCCTCCTGACAGAGCTGGTGTAACTGAGTCAGGTTTGTAGGCCTCCTTCCTCGCACATGCTTTTTCAGTTCTGTCTACAAATTTTCTATCGGATTGAGGTCAGCGCTTTGTGATGGCCACTCCAATATACTCCAATACCTTGACTTTGTTGTCATTGAGCCATTTTGCCACAACTTTGGAAGTATGCTTGGGGTCATTGTCCATTTGGAAGACCCATTTGCGACAAAGCTTTAACTTTCTGACTGATGTCTTGAGATATTGCTATCCACATAATTTTCCAGACTCAAGATGCCATCTATCTTGTGGAGTGCACCAGTCCCTCTCGCAGCAAAGCACCCCCACAACATGATGCTGCCACCAAAGTGCTTCGCGGCTGGGGTGGTGTTCTTCGGCTTGCAAGCCTACCCCTTTTTCCTCCAAACATAACGATGGTCATTATGGCCAAACAGTTCTATTTTTGTTTCACCAGACCAGAGGACATTTCTCCAAAAAGTACCATCTTTGTCCCCATGTGCAGTTGAAAACCGTAGTCTGGCTTGTTTATAGCAGTTTTGGAGCAGTGGCTTCTTCCTTTCTGAGTGGACTTTCAGGTTATGTCGATATAGGACTCATTTTACCGTGAATATAGATAATTTTGTACCTGTTTCCTCCAGCATCTTCGCAAGGTCCTTTGCTTTTGTTCTGGGATTGATTTGCACTTTTCGCACCAAAGTACGTTCATCTCTAGGAGGCAGAACGCGTCTCCTTCCTGAGCGGTATGACAGCTGCGTGGTCGCATGGTGTTTATACTTACATACTATTGTTTGTACAGATGAACGTGGTACCTTCAGGCATTTGGAAATTGCTCCCAAGGATGAACCAGACATGTGGAGGTCTAAAAAAAAAATTCTGAGGTCTTGGCTGATTTCTCTTGATTTTCCCATGATGTCAAGCAAAGAGGCACTGAGTTTGAAGGTAGGCCTTGAAATACATCCACAGGTACACCTCCAATTGACTCAAGTGATGACAATTAGCCTATCAGAATCTTCTAAAGCCATTGTAAGGGATTTTCTCCTCTTCTTCCAAAGAGGAGAGGCGAGAAGGATCGGAGGACCAAAATGCAGCGTGGTTAAAGTTCATGGTTCTTTAACCTCTTCAACCTATGGGGGCGCTATGTCATTATTGGATAAAAAAACGTGCCCGTTTTAAGCGCAATATTTTTTCACGAAAAGATGCTCGACTATGCATATAATTGCCAGCGTTGGAATGAAAACACTCTGACGTTTTCAAAACTGCAAAGATATTATCTGTGAGTACCCCAGAACTGATCTTACAGGCGAAACCAAGATGAAACTTCAAACAGGAAATGAACAGGATTTTTGACGCTGTGTTTTACTAACGTCTCCTTATATGGCTGTGAATATGCTGTGAACGAGCTTATGCGCTCTGCCGTTCATCCAAGATGTCTGCAGCATTGTGGCGTATTTGTAGGCATATCATTGGAAGATTGGCCATAAGAGACTACATTTGCCAGGGGGCCGTCCGGTGTCCTTTGTCTAAATTGGTGCGCAATTGTCAGTAACACTCATTTTGCCATGGGATACAGAAGCAGAAGCACACTTCCAGGAACGATACATAATTGAAGAGATATGTAGAAAAACACCTTGAGGATGGATTCTAAACAACGTTTGCCATGTTTCAGTCGATATTATGGAGTTATTTTGGAAAAAGTTTGGCGCTTTTATAACTGTATTTTCGTTTTTTTTTGGTAGCCAAACATGACGCAGAAAACGGACCGATTTCTCCTGCACAAATAATCTTTCAGGAAAACTGAACATTTGCTATCTGAGAGTCTCCTCATTGAAAACATCCGAAGTTCTTCAAAGGTAAATGATTTATTGAATGTTTTTGCTGGTTTTTGTGAAAATGTTGCCTGGTGATGCTAACGCTAAATGCTAATGCTAAATGCTAAATGCTAGTTTTGCTATGGTAGAGAAGCATATTTTTGAAAATCTGAGATGACAGTGTTGTTAACAAAAGGCTAAGCATGAGAGTTAGCATATTGATTTCATTTCATTTGCGATTTTCATGAATAGTTAACGTTGCGTTATGGTAATGGGCTTGAGGCTGTAGTCATGATCCCGGATCCGGGTTGGCTCGACGCAAGAAGTTAATAAGAGAAACTATACATGGACAGAATACAAAACAAGAAACGTGAAAACCCGAAAACAGTCCCTTGTGGCACAACCACTGACACAGGAGACAACCACCCACAAAATATAAGGTGAAAGCACCAATTTGTAAGTCGCTCTGGATAAGAGCGTCTGCTAAATGACTTAAATGTAATGTAAATGTAAAAAATATCCGAAGAATATGGCTGCCTAAATATGGTTCCCAATCAGAGACAACGATAAACACCTGTCTCTGATTGAGAACCACTCCAGGCAACCAGGCTTACCTAGAACACTAAACTGAACACAACCTCATTAATCTACAAAACCCCTAGATAAGACAAAACACATAAATCACCCATGTCACACCCTGGCCTAACCAAAATAATAAAGAAACACAGAATACTAAGGCCAGGGCGTGACAGTACCCCCCCCCAAAGGTGCGGACTCCCGGCTGCACAACTAAACCCATAGGGGAGGGTCTGGGTGGGCGTCTGTCCACGGTGGCGGCTCTGGCGCAGGACGTGGACCCCACTCCAACATTGTCTTAGTCCGCTTTCTTCGCGTACTTTGAGTGGCGACCCTTGCCGCCGACCTTGGCCTAGTAACCCTAACAAAGGGCCCACCTGGACTGAGGGGTGCCTCATTACTGAGGAAGCTCAGGACCGAGGGGTAGCTCAGGCCTGAGAGGTAGCTCAGGACTGAGAGGTAGCTCAGGACTGAGAGGTAGCTCAGGACTGAGAGGTAGCTCAGGACTGAGAGGTAGCTCAGGCAGGTTGACGGCTCTGGCGGATCCTGGCTGAATGGCGGCTCTGGCGGATCCTGGCTGACTGGCGGCGCTGGAGGATCCTGGCTGACTAGCGACTCTGGAGGATCCTGGCTGACTGGTGGCTCCATGCTGACTGGCGGCTCATGACAGACGGGAGACTCTGGCGGCTCATGACAGACGGGAGACTCGGGCGGCTCATGACAGACGGGAGACTCTAGCAGCTCTGGACAGACGGGAGACTCTAGCAGCTCTGGACAAACGGGAGACTCTAGCAGCTCTGGACACATGGGCAGCTCAGACAACGCTGGAGAGGAGGAAGGCTCTGGCAGAGCTGGACAGGCGAAGCGCACTGTAGGCCTGGTGCGTGGTGCTGGCACTGGTGGTACTGGGCCGAGGACACGCACAGGAAGCCTGGTGCGGGGAGCTGCCACCGGAGGGGTGATGCGTGGAGGTGGTACTGGATAGACAAGACCGTGCAGGCGCACTGGAGCTCTTGAGCGCCGAGCCTGCCCAACCTTACCTGGTTGAATGCTCCCGGTCGCCATGCCAGTGCGGCGAGGTGGAATAGCCCGCACTAGGCTGTGCAAGCGAACCGGGGACACCATGTGTAAGGCTGGTGCCATGTACGCCGGCCCAAGGAGACGCACAGGAGACCAGATGCGTAGAGCCGGCTTCATGGCACCTGGCTCGATGCCCACTCTAGCCCGGCCGATACGAGGAGCTGGTATGTATCGCACCGGGCTATGCACCCGCACTGGGGACACCGTGCACTCCACAGCATAACACGGTGCCTGCCCGGTCTCTCTCGCCCCCCGGTAAGCACAGGAAGTTGGCGCAGGTCTCCTACCTGGCTTCGCCATACTCCCTGTGTGCCCCCCCAAGAAATTGTTGAGGCTGACTCTCGGGCTTCCATTCGCGCCGCCGTGCTGCCTGCTCATACCAGCGCCTCTCTGCCTTCGCTGCCTCCAGCTCTTCTTTGGGTCGGCGATAATCTCCTGGCTGTGCCCAGGGTCCTTTCCCGTCTAGAATCTCCTCCCAAGTCCATTTCTCCAAATAGTTCTGCCTCTCTTGGTCCTGTTGTTGTGGGGTGGTTCTGTAAGGGATTTCCTCCTCTTCTTCCGAAGAGGAGAGGCGAGAAGGATCGGAAGACCAAAATGCAGGGTGGTTAAAGTTCATGGTTCTTTAATAAGAGAAACTTTACATGAACAGAATACAAAACAAGAAACGTGAAAACCCGAAAACAGTCCCGTGTGGCACAAACACTGACACAGGAGACAACCACCCTATATATGGTTCCCTATCAGAGACAACGATAAACACCTGCCTCTGATTGAGAACCACTCCAGGCAACCATAGACTTACCTAGAACACTAAACTGAACACAACCCCATTAATCTACAAAACCCCTAGATAGGACAAAACACATAAATCACCCATGTCACACCCTGGCCTAACCAAAATAATAAAGAAAACACATGACATAATTTTCTGGACTTTTCCAAGCGTTTTAAAGGCGCAGTCAACTGAGTGTATGTAATCTTCTGACCCACTGGAATTGTGATACAGTGAATTATAAGTGAAATTGTCACATTCTGACCTTTATTCCTTTGTTTTGTCTTTATTTAGTATGGTCAGGGTGTGAGTTGGGGTGGGCAGTCTATGTTAGTTTTTCTATATTTTCTATTTCTGTGTTTGGCCTGATATGGTTCTCAATCAGAGGCAGCTGTCTATCGTCGTCCCTGATTGAGAACCATATTTAGGTAGCCTGTTTTCCTTTGTGTTTTGTGGCTGGTTATTTTCAGTCTTTGTGTGTCTGCACCAGATAGAACTGTTTCGGTTGTCACTTTGTTGTTTTGTATTTTTGAAGTGTTCAGTTTCTTATTAAAAAGATTAAAAAGACACTAACCATGCTGCGCTTTGGTCCTCTCCTTCTTCCACCCAAGACAACCGTTACAGAAATAATCTGTCTGTAAACAGTTGTTGGAAAAATGACTTGTGACATGCACAAAGTAGATGTCCTAAGTGACTTGCCAAAACTATATTTTGTTAACAAGAAATTTGTGGAGTGGTTGAAAAATGAGTTTTAATGACTCCAACCTATGTGTATGTAAATTTCTGACTTCAACTGTAAGTATTCAGACACTTTACTCAGTACTTTGTTGAAGCACCTTTGGCAGCGATTACAGCCCAAAGTCTTCTTGGGTATGATCCTACCAGCTTGACACACCTGTGTTTGGAGAGATTCTCCCATTCTTCTCTGCAGATCCTCTCAAGCTCTGTCAGGTTGGATGGGGAGCATCGCTGCACAGCTATTTTCAGGTCTCTCCAGAGATGTTTGATCGGGTTCAAGTTTGGGCTCTGGCTGGGCCACTCAAGGACATTCATAGCCACTCCTGCGTTGTCTTGGCTGTGTGCTTAGGGTTGTTGTCCTGTTGGAAGGTGAACGTTTGCCCCAGTCTGAGGTTCTGAGCGCTTTGGAGCTGGTTTTCATCAAGGATCTCTCTGCTCTGTTCATCTTTCCCTCCAAGCTGACTAGTCTTTCAGTCCCTGCTGCTGACAAAAATCCCCACAGCATGATGCTGCCACCACCATGCTTCAACTTGGGATGTTGCCAGGTTTCCTTCAGACGTGACACTTGTCATTCAGGCCAAAGAGTTCCATCTTGGTTTCATCAGACCAGAGAATCTTGTTTCTCATGTTATGAGTCCCGTAGGTGCCCTTTGTCAAACTCCAAGCAGGCTGTCATATGCCCTTTACTGAGGAGTGGTTTCCATCTGGCAATTCTACTATAAAGGCCTGATTGGTGGAGTGTTGCAGAGATGGTTGTCCTTCTGGAATGTTGTCCCATCTCCACAGAGGAACTCTAGAGCTCTGTCAGAGTGACCATCGCTTTCGTGGTCACCTCTCTCACCAAGGCCCTTCAGTGTGACGATCGGCTGGGAGTCAGCTCTAGGAAGAGTCTTGGTGGTTCCAAACTAATTCCGTTTAAGAATGATGGAGGCCATTGTGTTCTTGGGGACCTTCAATGCTGAAAAAATGCTTTGGGACCCTTCCCCAGATCTGTGCTTCGACACAATCCTGTTGCTTTTCGCTCTGACATGCACTGTCAACTGTGGGACATTATATAGACAATTGTGTGCCTTTCCAAATCATGTTCAATCAATAGAATTTACCACAGGTGGACTCCAATCAATTTGTAGAAACATCTCAAGGATCATCAATGGAAAGAGGATGCAACTGAGCTTAATTTCGAGTCTCGTAGTAAAGGGTCTGAATACTTATGTAAATAAGGTATTTCTGTTTTTGTTTTTTTATATAAATTAGCTATAACATATTAAAACCTATTTTCCCTTGACCATTATGGGGTATTGTGTGTAGATTGATGAGTATTTTTCTTTTGAGAAAGGCTGTAACGTAACAAAATGTGGAAAAGGGGAAGGGGTCTGAATACTTGCCGAATGCACAGTATATCACGGTTAAAGAGCAAACACCAGAGGTTGTAGGGATGTAACGAATCACCGATACACATCGGTTCCTGATTCAAATGTTTAAAGGAGAACTGCACTTCCTGGTTTGGCCTTGTGTTTTGCACTTCTAGATTTTGAATCAAATAAAATCAAATGCTATTTGTCACATGAACCGAATACAACAGGTGAAATGCATACAAGCCCTCAACCAACAATGCAGTTCAAGAAATAGAGTTAAGAAAATATTTATTAAATAAATTAAAGTTAAAAAAGAAAATACAAGTAAATTACATAACAATAGCGAGGCTATATACAGGGGGTAGTGGTACAGAGTCAATGTGTTGGGGTACAGGTTAGTCAAGGTCATTTGTATTGTGACTATGCAAAGATAATACAAAAGGGGGCCACTTGATTAATTGTTCAGCAGTCTTATGGCTTGGGGGTAGAAGCTGTTAAGGAGCCTTTTGGTTCTAGACTTGGCTCTCCGGTACAGCTTGTCGTGCGGTAGCAGAGAGAACAGTCAATGACTTGGCTGACTGGAGACTTTGACAATTCTTTAGGCCTTCTTCTGACACAGCCTAGTATATAGGTCCTGGATGTCAGGAAGCTTGGCCCCAGTGACGCACTACCCTCTGTAGTGCCTTACGGTCGAATGCCAGTTGCCAGTTGCCATATCAGGTGGTGATGCAACCGCTCAGGATGCTCTCGATGGTGCAGCTGTAGAACTTTTTGAGCATCTGGGGACTCATACCAAATATTTTCAGTCTCCTGCGGGGGAAAAGGTGTTGCGTGCCCTCTTCACAACTGCCTTGTGGTATTTGGACCATTATAGTTTGTTAGTTCATTGGTGATGTGGCTTGGTCATTAAGCAAAAGCATTACTGAAGCCAAACAAGATTTGCATTGGGGGTGATGTGGGTGTTTCTTGGGTGTGTCTTTGCCATTCAATCACAACAAACAAGTGCAGAAGTACAGCGAGAAAAGCTAAGCTAGCTTTGCCATGGAGGGAACAGAGTTCTGAGGACTTCTCCCCTCCTGATTCGCCATGACAAGATGGTCAGCTAATTCAGTTCCTGGGCACATACCTGGCTGACCGGAGTGTTGGCGGTGAAAATCGGCGATGAGGGCCGGGTCCAAGATGTCTTTAGCAGGAATCCAGCACCTATCCTCCGGGCCATAACCCTCCCAGTCAACCAGGTACTGGAAACTCCTGCCCCCTGGTCGAACTCTCAGGAGGCGTCTCACCGTATACGCTGGCTGGCCACTGATAACCCGGGGGGAGGGATGGGCCTGGAGACAGAAGACAAAGGACAGTGAGACACAGGCTTAATCCTTGACACATGGAAGGTAGGGTGAATACGGAGGGTATGGGTTAACACAAGACGGACAGTGGTGGAACTCAGGACTCTGGAGATGGGAAAAGGACCAATGAACCAGGGAGACAGCTTGTGGGACTACCCGAAGGGGCAGATCCCGAGTTGAAAGCCATAACCGCTGCCCAATGCGGTAGTGGGGAGCTGGGGTCCGGTGACGGTCTGCTTCTCAACAATACCTGGAGTTGGTCATGAGAATAGCTGCCCTGGCTCTTCTCCAGGTATGTCGACAGCGGCAGACAAACATCTGGGCCGAGGGTATGGCAGTGGAACTGTATAGGCGTGAGAGAGCATCAGGTTTCACATTTTTCGACCCAGGACGGTAGGAAAGGGTCATGTTGAATCTGGTAAACAGGAGGGCCCACCGGGCCTGCCTTGAGTTGAGGCACTTGGCTGAACGGAGATATTCCAAGTTTTTATGGTCAGTCCAGACCAGGAATGGCTGTTCTGCTCCTTCCAGCCAGTGCATCTACTCCTCCAATGCCATCTTCACCGCCAGGAGTTCTCGGTTGCCAACATCGTAGTTCCTCTCAGCACGATTGAGACGATGGGACAGAAAGGCACAGGGATGAAGCTTCTGGTGCTGGGGAGATTGCTGGGACAGGATGGTCCCCACTCCATAATCCAAAGCATCCACTTCCACCACAAATTGACGTGAGCGGTCCGGATGGATGAAGATGGGTGCTGTTGTGAACCGATGCTTCAGGTCCACAAAGGCTTTGTCGACAGTTGGAGACCATTTGACCGGTACCTTGGGGGAGGTGAGGGCTGAGAGGGGGGCCGCCAGGGTGCTGTAATCCCAAATTAAATGGCGGTAGAAGTTTGCAAACCCAAGAAACCATTGCAACTGCACCCTGGACGTTGGTTGAGGCCAATCCACAGCTGTTTTCACCTTTCCAGGATCCATCTGAACATTGCCCTCAGCAATAACATATCCCAGAAAGGTGATAGAGGAGCGGTGGAACTCCCACTTCTCGGCTTTCACAAACAATTGGTTCTCCAGAAGGCGCTGAAGGACCTGTCTGACATGGAGTATACGTTCTTAGGCAGATCGGGGAAAAAACAGGATGTCGTTCAGGTAGACGAACACAAACCGGTTTAGCATGTCCCGAAGCACATCATTGACCAAAGCCTGGAAGACAGCGGTGGCATTGGTGAGTCCAAATGGCATGACCTGGTACTCATAATGTCCACTGGCTGTGTTGAAGACTGTCTTCCACTCATCCCCCTCGTGTATCCGAACCAGGTGGTATGCATTCCAAAGGTCCAACTTGGAAAACATGATAGCCCCCTGGAGAGTTTCAAACGCAGAGGAGAGGAGAGGTAGGGGATACCATTTTTGACAGTGATATCGTTAAGTCCCCGGTAGTCAATGCACGGGCGCAGGGTCTTGTACTTCTTCACCACAAAGAAAAAGCCTGCACCGGCAGGAGATGCAGAAGGACAGATGGCCCCAGTGGCCAGAGACTCCTCTATGTACTCCTCCATAGCTTTGGTCTCTGCTCCTGACAGAGAATACAACTGACCCCGAGGTAGTATAGTGCCTGGGAGAAGGTCAATGGCATAATCATAAGGACAGTGCAGGGGAAGGGAAGTAGCACGTGCCTTACTGAACACTTCCAGGAGGTCATGGTATTCAGTAGGAATAGCAGAGACATCCACAGTCTTGCTAACATTCTGAGCAGGACGACTTGGGAAAGGCTGTGCTGCTTAAAGGCAGTGGGAATGGCAAAAAGGACTCCAACCCAGGATCGAGCTTGTGGTCCAGTCAATCACCGGACTGTGTTTTTGTAGCCAGGAAAATCCCAACACAACCGGAACATGGGGAGATGCAATGAGGAGGAAATGTATGGTCCACTGTGGTTACCAGAAACCCGTAATTGAACAGGCACAGTACTATGGGTGACTTCCCCTATAGAGCGGCCGCCCAGTGCCCTAGCATTCATGGGCAAAGAGAGAGGCTGAGTGGGAATACCAAGCCGGATACCAGAGACTCTTCTCACCTCCGCCATGAATTCCTCCAAATGACTGCAAATGGCAGATTGTTGTTCCCAAACTGCCGTAGCTCAGGAGAGCGCCCTTCCCGACATTAGCGTAATTATATATGCTATCTTCGATTGGTCTGAAGAAAACGAAGATGGCTGTAGCTCAAAAATAAGTGAGCATTGAGAAAGAAAGCCCCAGCAGGTACCAGGATTCCCCGAATATCGCTCTGGAGGAGGTAAGCATGGGGAGTCGAGATAGGCTGTTAAAAACTCACCACAGATAGGGAAAAAATTACTGGGTGATTGGGGTTTTTCAGAGGTGGCAGACAGTCGCTGAGCTTACTCCCTGATTTGCTCCATAATAGCCTTTAACCCATGGTCGTGGCATTCCATCAAGGAATGAGCCCTTCCAAAAGGCCCTGTAGCAACTCCTGATGTCTCCCAATGGTGGCTCCCTGCTGGGAGACAGCGTGGCGGAGCTGGTCCAAGTCTGCTGGGTCTGTCATGGCCAGTTCGTACTATCAAGGCACAAGGCGAGACTCAAATGAAGACACAGGAGGCAGATGGTTGGAGTCTTACAATGTTTATTAATCCAAAGGGGTAGGCAAGAGAATGGTCGTGGACAGGCAAAAAGGTCAAAACCAGATCAGAGTCCAGGAGGCACAGAGTGGCAGACAGGCTCGTGGTCAAGGCAGGCAGAATGGTCAGGCAGGCGGGTACAAAATCCAGAAACAGGCAAGGGTCAAAACCGGGAGGACTAGAAAAAGGAGAATGCAAAAAGCAGGAGAATGGGAAAAACGCTGGTTGACTTGGAAACATAAAAGACGAACTGGTACAGAGAGACAGATAAATGCACTGGGGAAAATAAGCGACACCTGGAGGGGGTGGAGACAATCACAAGGACAGGTGAAACAGATCAGGGTGTGACAAAAGGATGGTTGATGGTTAATTTCGGGATTGTAAATACAGTAGCTAGCTGTAACGTCGGGAGAGTGATGGGTGTGGAGTCAGACGCAGAGAGCAGAAGGTAGACGGGGGAAAAACACTTTAATGTCCTCAAGCACAGTAACAGGTACAAACATCTAACGTAGAATAACCACAAGCCCGCACAAACACCAGCGGGCTAAACTAACTTAAATAACACCCATCCCAAAACCCCAACAAGGAACAGGTGAAAACAATTAGACAAAAACAAACGAAAAGGAAAAAGGGATCGGTGGCAGCTAATAGACCGGTGACGACGACCTCGGAGCGCCACCCGAACAGGAAGGGGAGCCACCTTCTGGTATTCGTGACACTAGCTAACAATCACCAACTACTTCCTGTTTTTCTTCTTATGTGGTCGCGAAAAAGCGGGTGTAGTCTGGCTGTAGTGTTGTGACTATTTATTTACTACCAACATCAAGTATTAAGAACTACCTGATTACTAATGAAAAGTCTGTGTAGTAAAGCTGTAGTGTTTTGACTACTTATTTACTACCAATATCAAGTAGTAAAAATCTTTACCTGATTACTACTGGAAACATTACTGTTTTCCTACTGAACAATACAAAACTCTACTTGTATATCTTGAGTAGTGCATACACTACACATTCACTACACAGTCCTTACAAGTCTCTACATAGTCACTTCTGCATGAATAGGTTTTGTGTAGTAGTACTCAGTAGTACTTTTCATGAGGGAGCTGCAGCTGCTATCCTATCTAGCTAATATTTCTCTGTCAAAGCAGTTATGGCAAGATAGCAAGAGCCCGTGTCTGGAATCATAAGACACTCGTTCTACCATGTCTTACGAATACAGCTTGTAACTTAGTTTTAAGGTTTCATCCCATCCTGTTACCGTGGAAATGATATCAACTACTGCGAGTTGAATGGCCGTGGTCTTCAGTCAGCTTAGCTGTCCTACAACAGAATATTCTATAACTGGCTAGTTTTGTCTCGTCTATCCTTATGCCCACTGTTAGATCTTTTAAGGTAGAAAGATCCCAGAACTAATATCCGTACAGATGTAGGCTACATGTGGACATTGCACAAACATCGCCCAGCTTGAGTGTAGATACTGTACATCAACAAAACATCTATAGATGTGTTTGTGTTACAAAGACAAAACATTTTTTTCTGTAAAAATCATATTGATGTGCTTATAAAGACAGCATGCCTACACTTTACTTCAGCTGTCTAACCAGAACTAGAAGGGCATTTCTATTCCCAATAGTCTTTTTGCCCAAATCTAAGGATTTAACTGTCTAACATACTGACATGCACAGCTTTCTGGGTGAGGTTCTGTCTTCAAGTCTCCAGTGGGGGATGAAGTCCCCTCCATCTATCTAATGTATTACAGGTTATGGACATGTGAAGTCCGGTGACAGGAGGGGTGGAGTGCATATTCCCCCCCAAGCAGACACATCGATGGCTCTGAATGAACTTTATTTGACTCTTTGCAAACTGGAAACCACATATCCTGAGGCTGCATTCATTGTAGCTGGGGATTTTAACAAGGCTAATCTGAAAACAAGACTCCGTAAATTGTATCAGCATATCGATTGCGCAACCAGGGCTGGTAAAACCTTGGATTATTGCTATTCTAACTTCCGCAACGCATATAAGACCCTCCCCCGCCCTCCTTTCGGAAAAGATGACCACGACTCCATTTTGTTGCTCCCTGCCTACAGACAGAAGCTAAAACAAGAAGCTCCTGCGCTCAGGTCTGTTCATTCCACGCTCCAAGACTGCTTCGGTCACGTGGACTGGGATATGTTCCGCATTGCGTCCAACAGCAACATTGACGAATATGCTGATTCGGTGAGCTTTCATTAGAAAGTGCATTAGAAAGTGCATTGAAGATGTCGTTCCCATAGCAACGATTACAACATTCCCAAACCAGAAACCGTGGATTGATGGCAGCATTCGCGTGAAACTGAAAGCATGAACCACTGCTTTTAACCAGGGCAAGGTGACCGGAAACATGACCGAATACAAAGTAGAGTCGCAATTCAACGGTTCAGGGTCTACAGTGAATCACGGATTACAAAAAGAAAACCAGCCCCGTCACGGACCAGGATGTCTAGCTCCCAGGCAGACTAAATAACTTTTTTGCCCGCTTTGAGGTCAATACAGTGCCACTGACACGGCCCGCAACCAAAACATGCAGACTCTCCTTCACTGCAGCCGAAGTCAGTAAAACATTTAAACGTGTTAACCCTCGCAAGGCTGCAGACCCAGACGGCATCCCCAGCCGCGTCCTCAGAGCATGCGCAGACCAGCTGGCTGGTGTGTTTACGGACATATTCAATCAATCCTTATCCCAGTCTGCTGTTCCCACATGCTTCAAGAGGGCCACCATTGTCCCTGTTCCCAAGAAAGCTAAGGTAACTGAGCTAAACGACTATCACCCCATAGCACTCACTTCCGTCATCATGAAGTGCTTTGAGAGACTAGTCAAGGACCATATCACCTCCACCCTACCTGACACCCTAGACCCACTCCAATTTGCTTTCCGACCAAATAGGTCCACAGACGATGCAATCTCAACCACACTGCACACTGCCCTAACCCATCTGGACAAGAGGAATACCTATGTGAGAATGCTGTTCATCGACTACAGCTCAGCATTTAACACCATAGTACCCTCCAAACTCGTCATCAAGCTCGAGACCCAGGGTCTCGACCCCGCCCTGTGCAACTGGGTACTGGACTTCCTGACAGGCCGCCCCCAGGTGGTGAGGGTAGGTAACAACGTCTCCACCCCGCTGATCCTCAATACTGGGGCCCCACAAGGGTGCGTTCTGAGCCCTCTCCTGTACTACCTGTTCACCCACGACTGCGTGGCAATGCACGCCTCCAACTCAATCATCAAGTTTGTGGACGACACTACAGTGGTAGGTTTGATTACCAACAACGACGAGACGGCCTACAGGGAGGAGGTGAGGGCCCTCGGAGTGTGGTGTCAGGAAAATAACCTCACACTCAACGTCAACAAAACTAAGGAGATGATTGTGGACTTCAGGAAACAGCAGAGGGAGCACTCCCCTATCCACATCGATGGGACAGTAGTGGAGAGGGTAGTAAGTTTTAAGTTCCTCGGCATACACATCACAGACAAACTGAATTGGTCCACCCACACAGACAGCGTTGTAAAGAAGGCACAGCAGCGCCTCTTCAACCTCAGGATGCTGAAGAAATTCGGCTTGTCACCAAAAGCACTCACAAACTTCTACAGATGCACAATCGAGAGCATCCTGTCGGGCTGTATCACAGCCTGGTACGGCAACTGCTCCGCCCACAACCGTAAGGCTCTCCAGAGGGTAGTGAGGTCTGCACAACGCATCACTTGGGGCAAACTACCTGCCCTCCAGGACACCTACACCACCCGATGTCACAGGAAGGCCATAAAGATCATCAAGGACAACAACCATCCGAGCCACTGCCTGTTCACCCCGCTATCATCCAGAAGGCGAGGTCAGTACGGGTGCATCAAAGCAGGGACCGAGAGAATGAAAAACAGCTTCTATCTCAAGGCCATCAGACTTTTAAACAGCCACCACTAACATTGAGTGGCTGCTGCCAACACACTGACTCAACTCCAGCCACTTTAATAATGGGAATTGATGGAAATTGATGTAAAATATATCACTAGCCACTTTAAACAATGCTACTTAATATAATGTTTACATTCCCTCCATTACTCATATCATATGTATATACTGTACTCTATACCATCTACTGCATCTTGCCTATGCCGTTCTGTACCATCACTCATTCATATATCTTTATGTACATATTCTTTATCCCTTTACACTTGTGTGTATAAGGTAGTAGTTTTGGAATTGTTAGTAGGATTACTCGTTGGTTATTACTGCATTGTTGGAACTAGAAGCACAAGAATTTCGCTACACTCGCATTAACATCTGCTAACCATGTGTATGTGACAAATAGATTTGATTTGATTTGACACACACACACACACACACACACACACACACACACACACTCATAGATTTGTTCCTCTAATCCAGTGGTTCCCAAACTTTTTAAAGTCCCGTACCCCTTAAAACATTCGACCTCCAGCTGCATACCCCCTCTAGCACCAGGGTCAGCGCACTCTTAAATGTTGTTTTTTGCCATCATTGTAAGCCTGCCACACACACTATACAATACATTTATTAAACATAAGAATACGTGTGAGTTTTTTGTCACAACCCGACTCGTGGGAAGTGATAGAGCTCTTATAGGACCAGGGCACAAATAATAATAATAATAATCAAGAATTTTGCGCTTTATTTAGCCGTTTTACATATTAAACCTTATTTGTTCATCAATAATTGTGAATAACACACCACAGGTTAATGAGAAGGGTGTGCTTGAAGGTATGCACGTAACTCTGCAATGTTGGGTTGTAGTATTGGAGAGAGTATGTGTAATGTTTACTGTTAATTTTTGTTGTTTTTCACTTTATATATTCACTTTGTATGTTGTCTACCTCACTTGCTTTGGCAATGTTAACACATGTTTCCCATGCCAATAAAGACCTTGAATTGAATTGAATTGAATTGAATTGAGTCTCCGTCTTAAATCATTTTCCACACACAGTCTGTGCCTGTATTTAGTTTTCATGCTAGTGAGAGCCGAGAATCCACTCTCACATAGGTACGTGGTTGAAAAGGGCATCAGTGTCTTAACAACTCGATTTGGCAAGGCAAGAAACTCTGAGCGCAGCCCTATCCAGAAATCTGGCAGTGGCTTCTGATTAAATTACATTTTCACAGAACCGCTTGTTGTAATTTCGATGAGGATCTCTTATTCAGATATTGGTAAGTGGACTGGAGGCAGGGCATGAAAGGGATAAGGAATCCAGTTGTTTGTGTCATCCGTTTCAGGAAAGTACCTGCATAATTACACACTCAGCTCACTCAGGTGCTTCGCTATATCACATTTGACATTGTCCGTAATTTGCATACAAAAAATCATGAAATGTTGGAAAGACCTGTGTGTTGTCCTTAATGCAGACAGAAAAGAGCTCCAACTTCTGAATCATAGCCTCAATTTTGTCCCGCATATTGAATATAGAAAAAACATCACCCAGATAGGCCAGTTGTGTGAGAAACTCGTCATCATGCAAGCGATCAGACAAATGAAAATTATGGTCAGTAAAGAAAACTTTAAGCTCATCTCTCAATTTAAAAAAAACGTGTCAGTACTTTGCCCCTTGATAACCAGCGCACTTCTGTATGTTGTAAAAGCGTTACATGGTCGCTGCCCATATCATTGCATAATGCAGAAAATACAGGGGCCTTGCTTTAACCATTTTCCAAAATGTCTTTCAAGCTGTCAGACATTCCCTTGGCAGCAAGAGCCACTCGGTGGATGCTGCAGTGTAGTTGTGGCGTTGGGAGCAACTGTGGCGTTGGGAGCAACTGCTTGCACGTGCGTTACCACTCCACTGTGTCTCCTTGTCATGGCTTATGCGCAATCTGTACAGATACCAACACATATTGACCACCAAAGTGCATCTTGACCACCAAAGTCCACCACCAAAGCTGTCCAGTACTTTAAAAATATAATCTCATGTTGTCCTGGTTTCCAGTGGTTTGCAAAAAAGGATGTCTTCCTTAATTGACCCCTATAAACGCAACCAGGAGCTGTGCCATGCCCACACGTCTGTTGACTCATCCAGCTGTAACGCATATAATTCACTGGCTTGTATGCGAAGCAGTAATTGTTTCAAAACATCTCCTGCCATGTCACTAATGCTCTGTGAATCAGTGTTGTTTGATGAAGGCATTTGTCAGTATAGTTTTTTGGACCTTTTCCCCCAGCATTGTCCCAGCCATATCCACGGCAGCAGGAAGAATGAAGTCCTCCACAATAGTATGGGGCTTGCTTGTCCTAGCCACTCGGTAGCTCACCATATAAGACACTTCTAGCTTCTTCTTATTAATGGTATCTGTTGCTTTTATACATGTCTTACTACTTGAAAGTCATCTTTATTCTCGCTCAAAAAACTCCCATGGCTTATTTCTCATATTGTCATGTTTAATAACTAAATGTCTGCTCAAGAGTGAAGGTTTCCCGTGAGAGAGTAACGGTTAATGTGATTGGATGTTAATTATTTGACTAGGCTACCTGTATTTGACATTGTGTTGTTATTTTGCTGAACACTAGATGGTTTAATTCGATTTTTGTCAGTGAAACGAGGCTACTCAGGCAAGAAAAAAAACTCACCCAAATGTATAGCCCCGTTGGAAAATATAAATGTACTGTTTGAAAATGTGAAAAAAGATTTGAATGTGAATCACATTTCTATTTTGCATATCCCTGACGGCATTGCGCGTACCCCAGTTTGGGAATACCTGCTCTAATCAAATCGATTCGCACTGAATGGTTTCAAACTAAAACGTATTGTTCCTGTATCGTTTCGGCGCCCATGTATCATTTGAAAGGGAAAGGCTTTCTTCCTGCCTTGGCTTCCCCAGTGATTTTACCCATGCATCGTAACTGGTTTGAAGTTAGTAGAGTAAAGAGATTTCATGAACTTCTCCAGTGGTGTCTGAGACTAGCCACCATAACATTTAACTACTCCAAAAATAAAGTGAATTAAGACAGACTCCAGATTTTTAATTAATGTTGCAGAGCATTTTCAGTGCCTTCGGAAAGTATTCAGTCCCCTTGACTTTTTCAACATTTTGTTACGTTACAGCCTTATTTTAAAATGGATTAAATTACTTCTTTTTTAAATTTTTGAAATCCCTTATTTACATAAGTATTCAGACCCTTTTCTATGAGACTCGAAATTGAGCTCAGGTGCATCCTGTTTCCATTGATCATCCTGAGATGTTTCTACAACTTGGTTGTAGACCACCTGTGGTAAATTCAATTAATTGGACATGATTTGGAAAAGCACACACCAGTCTATATAAGATCCCACAGTTGACAGTGCATGTCAGAGCAAAAGGAATTGTCCGTAGCGCTCCGAGACAGGATTGTGTCAAGGCAAGGGTACCAAAAAATGTCTGCAGCATTGAAGGTCCCCAAGATCACAGTGGCCTCCATCATTCTTAAATGGAAGAAGTTTGGAGCCATCAAGACTCTTCCTAGAGCTGACTACCTGGACACACTGAAGGGCCTTGGTGAGAGAGGTGACCACGAAAGTGATGGTCACTCTGACAGAGCTCTAGAGTTCCTCTGTGGAGATGGGAGAACGTTTCAGAAGGACAATAATCTCTGCAGCACTACACCAATCAGGCCTTTATGGTAGAGTGGCCAGATGGAAGCCACTCCTCAGTAAAAGGCACATGACAGCCCGCTTGGAGTTTGCCAAAAGGCGCCTAAAGACTCTATGACCATGAGAAAAAGAGTATCTGGTCTGATGAAACCAAGATTGAACTCTTTGGCTTGAATGCCAAATGTCACATCTGGAGGAAACCTGACACCATCCCTAAGGTGAAGCATGGTGGTGGCAGCATCATTGTCACACCCTGACCATAGTTTGCTTTGTATGTTCTATGTTTTGTTTGGTCAGGGTGTGATCTGAGTGGGCATTCTATGTTGGATGTCTTGTTTGTCTGTTTCTGTGTTTGGGCCTGATATGGTTCTCAATCAGAGGCAGGTGTTAGTCATTGTCTCTGATTGGGAGCCATATTTAGGTAGCTGTTTTGTGTTGGGTTTTGTGGGTGATTGTTCCTGTCTTTGTGTTTGTTGCACCAGATAGGACTGTTTCGGTTTTTCACGTTTCTTGTATTTTCATCTTTATTAAAGATGTACAAAAATAACCACGCTGCATTTTGGTCCGCCTCTCCTTCCCAGGAAGAATCCCGTGACAATCATGCTGTGGGGATGTTTTTCAGCAGCAGGTTCTGGAAGACTATTCAGGATTGAGATAAAGATGAACAGAGCAAAATACAGAGAGATCCTTGATGAAAACTTGCTCCAGAGTACTCAGGACCTCATGGCAGAGCCCAGGCTTGAACCCGATCAAACATCTCTGGAGAGACCTGAAAATAGCTGTAGGTAGGCCAGTTGAGAGCAGGTTTTCATTTACAACTGCGACCTGGCCAAGATAAAGCAAAGCAGTGCGACACAAATAAAGGCAATAAATAGGCCATAGTGGCGAAATAATTACAATTGAGCAATTAAACACTGGAGTGATAGATGGACAGAAGATGAATGTGCAAGTAGAGATACTAGGGTGCAAAGGTGCAAAAAAAATAATAACAGTATGGGAATGAGGTAGTTGGGTGGACTATTTACAGATGGGATATGTACAGGTGCTCTGACAGCTGGTGCTTAAAGTTAGTGAGGGAGATATGAGTCTCCAGCTTCAGTGATTTTGCAATTCGTTCCAGTCATTGGCAGCAGAGAACTGGAAGGAAAGGCGGCCAAAGGAGGAATTGGCTTTGGGGGTGACCAGTGAAATATACCTGCTGGCGCGCGTGCTATGGGTGGGTGCTGCTATGGTGCCCAGTGAGCTGAGATAAGGCAGGGCTCTACCTAGCAAAGACGTATAGATCACCTCGAGCCAGTGGGCTTGGCGACGAATATGAAGCGAGGGCCAGCCAACGAGAACATACAGGTCGCAGTGGTGGGTAGTATATGGGGCTTTGGTGACAAAACAAATGGCACTGTGATAGACTGCATCCAAATACAGGTTTGCCAAGCTTGTAGCGTCATACCCAGGAAGACTCAATGCTGTAATCGCTGCCAAAGATGCTTCAACAGAGTACTGAGTTAAGGGTCTCAATACTTATGTAAATGTCATATTTAGTTTTTTAAATGTTTTATAAATTAGCAAAAAATTCAAAAAAACATGTTTTTGCTTTGTCATTATGGGGTATTTTGTGTGAAGTGATTCAATCAGTTCTAGAATTAGTGTAATGTAACAAAATGTGGAAAAAGTCAAGGGGTCTGAGTATTTTCCGAAAGCACTGTATACTGTATGTCTGTGTGCGTATGCTGTAACTCAGTAGCTTGCCAACCTGGCCATTGGTATTCACATAACACTCCAGTCAGATTACAAATGAGACCACCCAGCAGACTGCCTTTTACAGCAAGCAATTACTCTGAAACATTCCACTACATGCATATTAAAATGACAAATAACACAATACCTATGAACTATGCTGAATGCTGTATCGCTTTAGACTTCATCATGGTACAAGCCCCCCCCAGCGGTTCTACTAAGGTCACATTCCCATGTTGACACAGCATATTAACAGTCAAGAAGGCTACAGGTTGGTACATTCATCCAATTTGTCCTACATCTTAATATTTATGGCGATACAACATTGAACAATATTAAACAATCAACTATTCTTCTGAATGTACTACATTTAGATGAGGTTTGCAAAAAGAAAAGGCAACAGATATAGAGTAAAGAAATCAATTTGGGTAGATGGATTAAGATCAAATTATGTCTTGACCTTTTTTCTACTTCAATAACTATAACTAGAGGAACTCATAACAGAATAATTTTAGGCTTTCTGCTCTGTGTTTTTTCTTTGGTTTTCGTCATTAAAACAGAGCTTCTCTTTTCTGGGCTCAGCTATAACAATTACAGACTGATTATTAGAAAGCAAAGAGCATGAGACTCGAACAAATATGGAACATTCATTATAATTATCTATAATGTGACACTAATGCACTGAACATTTAGGGAAAGCCATGAGTCTTGAGCGGGTGACAAAAAAGTACTTATTTCTAGATCATGTGTTCTTTAGACTGTAATATTCTGTCCTTACTAATATATCAATCATGATAGGCATGCTTTCTATGTCTTATGTAGAGTATTCATAGGAATTATTAGAGTATTTCTCTGTACTATAGTTTCCACCTGGATTTATAGTGAATGATATTATTAGGATGTCAGGAAAGGACATTAATAACAGCTCTGTCATGACAAATGAAAGCCTTGTGAGATTGGCATTTAAATCCCTCCATAGCATTTTGTACTAATCCATCAAGCTGACTTAGTTTCTCTGTACGTACTGTAAGTCAACGTTGGTGGGCTGCAGCTTACTCATGCATGCTGACAGGTAGATGTGGGTGTGTTGAGACTGTTGACGACCTTCTGGTGTTGACACTTAAACAAGCTGCCAGTATCCCTCTGAGTTAAAAGTGTTCCCATCCAAGTAAATCTATTCAGACAATCACCACACTATCCATACCTATTGACAGCTCAGTCTACCTCTACTGTGGTGGGTGATTAGGAGAATTGTGCCTGTGCGTGCGTGCATACATGCATGTGTGTATGTGTGTGTGTGTGTAACAGTGACAGTGGAGGTACAGGCACAGGTGTTAGCCAGTGACAGTTAGACTAATGAGTGTTGACAGTCCCTCCCACCCTGCAGCTGTTTGTTCCAATAGTCCAAACATCACACAGCTGGAGTGGATTACTTCATCATTCATCAACACACACACAGACATACACCTAGGCCTACACATGCGCACAAACACACTCACACATGAATTGTGACGGCAACAAAAGATCCACACTCATCTTCTCCCCTGTGCTCCAGTGATGTTTGGAGGTCAGCTTCCATACCTATCCAATCCTGTCAGGGGTTAGAAGTGTATTTAGGAGAGAGAAAGAAGCAGGACCTTGGACCCATTGGGCACAGACATCAATTCAACATCTATTCCACGTTGGTTCCATGTAATTTCATTGAAATTACGTGCGAAAGCAAGTTGATTCAACCAGTGTGTACCCAGTGGGGCGGGCACAGAATGGCTACTCCTGCTCTGTCATCGTGAACACAAACAGACTTTTTATTGGATGATCATTACGTTGTGACAAGTCATATGAGGAAGTAATGAATTCTATTACTGCAAACACTGTTGCTTCCTAATGAGCAGGTCTGGGACCAGGTCTGGTGTTTATGAGATGTGTTAGAATAAATCTATTAGAGCAGTAGGATTGTGTAGGCACGGTTTCCAAATCATATTAAATATGTCTTGTTACGAAGACAGGCCGGGCCAGCTGAGTATTCAGAGAAGGGAAGAGGGGAGAGGGGGAGGACGGTGGGAGAAGGAGGTATGGGTGAATAGGTTCTAGGTCTAGGCTGAGTAGCCGTCAGGGATTTGCACCCCTCTCACTCTCTTTCACTGGTCAGACAGAGGGGAAGACAGACTGAGGCTGCAGGAGAAAAGCCTATCTGACATCACATCAGCAGGAAAGCTCTTCTGGGCAGCTCTTCCCCTGGACATGACGCCAACACGCCGCCTGAATACTGCATGGCTGGACACACACACACACACACACACACGCACGCACGCACGCACGCGCGCGCACCTATCCTCTCACCCCTCTCATCCCCTTCACTCCATTCTCCTCTCCTCTCCACCGTCTCCCTCTCTTTCACCGTCTCCCTCTCTTCCGCTGTCCCTCCCTCCCTCCCTCCCTCCCTCCCTCCCTCCCTCCCTCCCTCCCTCCCTCCCTCCCTCCCTCTCCTCTCATTATACCTCATTATACCTCTCTCCCCTCCCCTGCTGACACAGGAGGTGAGGGTGCAATGGCATCTCCATGGTTACCCCCTGTGGGTCTCCACCGCTTATCTCTGTAAATAAAGTTAATTAAGCCTGACTCAGTCGGTGGGGCAATATGCCCCGGGCCAGGGGGGCGCCTGGCGGGATTCACACCCAGTTTATGGGCTTGATCGAGTGGAAACCGTGCAGGGGGAGAGAGGAGGCAGAGACTGCCAGTCTGACTAATGTATGTTTTGGCTGCCGAGGATTGAATATGGTTACAGGTCGACAGGAACATCAAAACAATATGAAGAGACAGATGGAGAGTGAGAGGGGTGTGGAGAAAAGAGGAGAGGGTGAGAGGAACGCATGAGATGAGAGGAGAGGGTGGACACAGAGGCACTAAGAGGGGAGGAGAGAGTGAGGAGTGGACATTTACACAACATTAAAAGATAGTTGATTTAAAGTGGAACAGAAGACTTTCACCTGCTGATTAAAGCACTTTATCACATAATGTATCACCTTTTATTTATTTTTTATGTTTTTATTCTTTACTGAATGTTTAACACATGGAATATACTTGCAGTGAAGCCGCTCAACAACTACATCACAAAAGTCATCAGACTCACATCCAGAGCGACACACAGTAGCAACCAGGGTCAACTCCCTGCTCAAGGGCTCGTCGACAGATCTCCCTCAAGGTAAAAAAAACAACAACGGGGACCTCAACCAGCGATCCATCAGCCACCGGCACAAGCATAATGTATCACTTAATTTCAGAAGAATTCAGAGAATAAACATACACACACTTGACATGATAGGACTCATAGCCAGGGCTGCGTGTAAACAGTAGCGACAGAGAGATAAACATGGAAAGAGAGAGACCGAGGTGGAGAGACCAAGTGACACAGATAAAATGATGGAAGGAGAGTGATAGAGATGAAGATATAGAGCGAGAAGGTAAGGGTGGTATACAGAAAACCCTATTTGGTAAAAGACCAGGTCCATATTATGGCAAGAACAGCTCAAATTGTATTTTATTTTATTGAACCTTTATTTAACTAGGCAAGCAGTTAAGAACAAATTCGTATTTACAATGATGGCCTACCAAAAGGCAAAAGGCCTCCTGTGGAGACAGGGGCCTGGAATAAAAAAATACAAAATAAATACAATATAGATATAGGACAAAACACACATCACAACAAGACAACACAACACTACATAAAGAGAGACCTAAGACAACAACATGGCAAGGCAGCAACACATGACAACACAGCATGGTAGCAACACAACATAACAATAGCATGGTAGCAGCACAAAACATGGGACAAACATTATTGGGCACAGGTAACAGCACAAAGAGCAAGAAGGTAGAGACAACAATAGATCACGCAAAGCAGCCACAACTGTCAGTAAGAGTGTCCATGATTGAGTCTTTGAATGAAGAGATGGAGATAAATAAGCAAAGCAAAGAGCAAAGAGAAACGACTGTCCATCATTACTTTAAGGTATGGTCAGTTAATGCGGAAAATGTCAAGAACTTTGAAAGTTTCTTCAAGTGCTGTTGCAAAAACCACCAAGAGCTATGATGAAATTAGCTCTCATGAGGACTGCCACAGGAAAGGAAGACCCAGAGTTACCTCTGTTGCAGAGGATAAATGTATTAAGAGTTAACTGCACCTCAGATTGCATCCCAAATAAATGCTTCACAAAGTTCAAGTAACAGACATCTCAACAACAACTGTTCAGAGGTGACTGCGTGAATCAAGCCTTCACGGCCAAATTGCTGCAAAGAAATCACTACTAAAGGACACCAATAAGAAGAAGAGACTTGCTTGGGCCAAGAAACACGAGCAATGGACATTAGACCGGTGGAAATCTGTCCTTTGGTTTGATGAGTCCAAATTTTAGATTTTTGGTTCTAACTGCTGTGTCTTTGTGAGACGCAAAGTAGGTGAACGGATGATCTCCGCATGTGTGCTTCGCTCCATGACTCATGGAGGAGGAGGTGTTATGGTGCTTTACTGGTGACACTGTCTGTGATTTATTTCGAATTCAAGGCACACTTAACCAGCATGGCTACCACAGCATTCTGCAGCGATACGCCATCCCATCTGGTTTGCACTTAGTGGGACTATCATTTGTTTTTCAACAGGACAATGACCCAACACACCTCCAGGCTGTGTAAGGGCTATTTGACCAAGAAGGAGAGCGATGGAGTGCTGCATCAGTTGACCTGGCCTCCACAGTCCTCCGACCTCATCCCAATTGAGATGGCTTGGGATGATTTGGGCCGCAGAGTGAAAGAAAATCAGCCAAGTGCTCAGCATATGTGGGAACTCCTTCAAGATGGTTGGAAAAACATTCCTTACTACATGATTCCATATGTGTTATTTCATAGATCCGATGTCTTCTACAATGTGAAAATAGTAAAAATAAAGAAAAACCTTTGAATGAGTATGTGTGTCCAAACTTTTGACTGGTACTGTATAAGCTCTGTTAATACAGAGTTGATGTGGCTATAGTGGCATCTTCTGATTTCATACCCCAATGCAGGATAGTAAAACAATGTGTCTGTATGATTATCTGTCCAACAAACATCTGTCTTTTTTAGACCATACGCTATTTTCCCACAAGCACACAACCATGCACACATGCACACACACACACGCACGCACGCACACACACACACACACGCACGCACGCACGCACGCGCACGCGCGCACACACACACACACACACACACACACACACACACACACACACACACACATTCTCTTTCATACACATAACCGTGATTGTGACATGTGAACATCTGTAAGAGGATAGGATCATGATGAATGGCTTTGTTCATGTGGTAAATAGTACACACCCCCAAACATCAATCTCAGACAAACACACTTCATGTCAATGTCAATGACAACCCATACATCAGCTTTGAAAACAAAGACATTCAGCTTCTCCTCAAAATGCTCTATATCATTACAGTTCTATTTCTTTTACCTGTGTGTGTCAAACTCATGAACAAAATAAGACACTCACTAATAACTACTGAAGTAAAATAGAGGTTTGAGTTGCCTACAACCTTCTGAAAGAGACTCGTCAGGCCCCTGATATAAAATATTAGAGGTGCACTTGTCAGCACATATCCTCAGTTGTGAGGAAATAAAGACATCAGCTTCACTGAGACGTTTTCCTTAAAAGAGAGAGATGGAGTGAGGAAATGAGGGAGAGAGGCTTTCATCTGAGCACGTCATGTATTCCTCATCAGACTGCAAACACTATATTAATGAAAGAGAGAGAGAGTGTGTGTGAAAGAGAGAGAGAGAGAGAGAGAGAGAGAGAGAGAGAGAGAGAGAGAGAGAGAGAGAGAAAGGTAGCAAATGAGAGTCTGATTCATGAACTTGAGTTCTCTTGTTTTTATTATATTTCCATTCCAGCTTCACTAAGTGACTGGTGTTTTAAAGCCTCTTTTGTAAAGCTTGAAAAACAGCTTTAAAAAGCTTCTCATAATGGGGAGACTTTCACTGACTGTAAACATTGTTCATGTAGATCTATGTGATTTAAAATGTACGTGAATCACTATCAGACAAAGGAAATGGAGTGGATGAGGAATAATGCAGAATAATACTAGACAATCTCTCCTCACTCCTCACATTAGATACACATTCTTGTTGTTTGAGCATAGATTTATGACTAAATGTATTGTGAGCAGACACCATAGAGGACAGTATTGCACTGTATTGAGAGAGTTGCATTGCAGCTTCACTTGCTTGTTTGCTTGCTGAGAACTAATCCAAATACTCACAATGAGTATACCCAGAGCTGGAAGCAACCAATTCTACGTTGTTCAAACCCTCTCTCTCTCTCTCTCTCTGTGTGTGTAAGGCGGTGTTTCAGGGTACTGTGGTGCCCTTGAGGTAGAGTAAACACCGATCAAGGCTGTGAGTAGCACATCACCCTTCTGTCCAGAACCTAGAGATGAAAGGCTCTGTTCTCCCGTGAGCCTGAAAACACAGACAGCTCAGGCTTTGATCCTCCATGGAGTTGACCTCGCTGCGACCCCGTTTTCCCACTGCCAGCCTAAACAAAGCCCTCTGTTCTCCATCAGACCTTGGTATGGAGCAAAATGGGTGTGGATTCACAGTTGGAGACAAAAGACAAAGAGAAATCAATGATTGTACCTGGAGAGTATAAATAAGACCTCAGCCCAGGTGTCAGGTGTACACAGGAAGACTCACTCAACACTGAATAGACACGATAACTCATCTATTTCACAGGAATGAAGCGTAACCAGTTCCGAAGGGAAACGCCAGTGTGGCAGCATCATCTGATATTGCACCAATTGGATTCACACTCTAATTACATACAGTCTATTTAAGTTGGCCAGTTTCACACATGGTTCCTGAATGCTGGATGTCACGCACTCACATGCGTTGGTGTCTCTTGCTGCCGTAATGCTGTAACTAGCTGTTACTCGCTATGCTCGCTGTTTCTGAGTTCCCACCACCATCCCAGCCTCCACCTGTTTGGGTTTTGTGTTCTTTCTTCAGGGGATTTGTTAGAGCATATCGTGCTCACAGCCTGTAGTTATATTATCATCAGTTATGTTATCATCTTCATATGACGCAGAGCCCTAACGCCAAGACAGGCCTTGTTATATTTCTAAGGAATTGTTAAACATGGTGTTTTCTTTTTTAAGATGTTTTAGCTTGAAATTTGGACAAATGGTTTCCTCTTTCAATTGTTCTTCTCTCTCTCTTCTAACATCTTAAATGTCAGCCAGAGGGGGAAAAATCAGTCTCTTCTGTTCTGAAATTAACTTTAATAAGCTTAAATAAATTCGCTCTTAGACTGTGTTACTAATGACTAGGGAACTCTGTGATGACGTCAGCTTTTTACATGCAAAAAGTGTGTTGTCACCACCAACTGGACGGGGTTGAAAAAATGTACAAAAGAAAAGTAAATTCCATATCAGGAAGGCAACATTAACATGAATCTGCACAAACTCTTTCAGTCAATGGAAAACACAAATCCCCTGCTCAGGCTCTGAGGGTGGGACCGCACGAGACAGTGCTCCAGGTAGCTCCTCAGATGTCAAATGTTTTAATTGCAGAACGAGTCTGCTGCAGAAACAATGACGTCAATCTTTCTTGACTTCTTTTATTTTTTAAGTTCCGTATATCACCATTGCTATAAATGTCACAAAGTCCACTTCCTTCACATGAAGAATGCCTGGGTCCTACTGGTGATACTCAGGCCTCTGTGTATGTTGCTGTGTAGATCTACTGGTATTCACGAACATCAGACCTTCAGATCTTTCTAAAATGTTTACCGCCTCCACATAGGACTGAACTTCCCTGATTTTGGCAACCTCCATCTCTATCACCCTATTTGGGAGTTCCAAGGATGTCTCCTCATGTTCTCCACCACAGTTAAAAAACGTTATTCCTTTGCCACTCTCTTTGACTATACAGTCTCCATCATAGTGATTTTCCCCATACGTCCCACATCCCGGCTCCTTCTGTCTGCAGACACTTCCTACATGTCCAAATATTTTACAACCCTTACACTGCAAAGGCCTAGATGCAAAGGCTCTGACAGGATAATACACATATCCCAGCTTCACTCTGGTCGAGAGGGACTCCACATAAAAAAACACAAGGTAAGATGAACTCCCCTCCTTCTTGCCACATCAACCACTCCAGGAATTTCCTTTAGTATATCAATGTCAACTTCTTCCCGAAACTCCAGAAATCACTCCTTTAATAGGTGCCCTGCTCTGTAGCGCAAATCACAACACATCATAATCTCCAAATCGAGTGTGTTCCTGATAATCAGAAACAAAAACAAATATGAACAAGGCTAACCAATGCTTTCTCCACCACTTTGGATGTTTTCAATGGATTCACCAAGTCGGGCATACATAATCCCCCAAAACAAGATACAAATAAACAGTAGCCGTTTTCTTTCCCACTTTGCTTTTTTTCCTATTTCTTTGAACAAAAGTCCATTCTTCATTTCCACTGCCAACTGATTCAAGCTCCATCTACTTTTCTGCCATCTCACAGGAATTTCTTCTGACAAATCACCCTTAGCTCCAGGCTCTTGATGTGGGATGATGATGTAAATTGCAGGCTCTTGACGCAGGATGATGATGTCAGCTTCAGGCTATTGACGCGAGGTGATGATGTCAGCTCCAGGCTCCTGATGCTGGATGTGAGCTCTAGGCTTTTGGCCAGGAGTGTCTCTAACCAATTACATTATCATAGTTAAGCAGTGGTGTCAATTCAGTAATATATCAAATATCAATTAGGCCTACAGCTATCATAACCTAGATTTTAATAGCAATAAAATAGCTTTTGGCTTTGAATGGTCATCAAAAGGAGGGCTCCCCCACCTCACAATTCCCAATTCAATTGACCTCTGGCTATCAGATTACAATAAGGCCGAGTTGAAATACCAACATCAAATTCCAAGCAATCAGCGCACTGCCTAAATGGGAAAAATGGCACTGTCTCGGCTTTCTAAAAGCTATCCTAAAGCCAGTCTATGAACATGTTTTGATCTAGAGCTAGCGCATGGTGACTGCCATACCCAACTGACGCACCTGTACTTAAGACAACAAGGGAAGTATGGACATGTGAGCTATATTCCAATCATTTAATTCAGTTCCAATCCAAGTTTACAGATGACACAACAGTAGTTGGCTTGATTACCAACAACAACGAGACAGCCTACAGGGAGGAGGTGAGGGTACTCGGAGTGTGGTGTCAGGAAAACAAGCTCTCACTCAAGGTCAACAAAACAGCAGAGTAAGCACCCCCTATCCACATCGACGGGACAGCAATTGAGAAGGTGGAAAGTTCCTCAGCGTACACATCACAGACAAACTGAAATGGTCCACCCACACAGACAGTGTGGCGAAGAAGGCGCAACAGTGCCTCTTCAACCTCAGGAGACTGAAGAAATTTGGCTTGTCACCTAAAACCCTCACAAACTTTTATTTTACAGATGCACAATTGAGAGCATCCTGTCGGGCTGTATCACAGCCTGGTACGAAAACTGCACTGCAAGGCTCTCCAGAGGGTGGTGCGGTCTGCACGCATTCACCGGGGGCAAACTACTAATATAATGAAGGACAAAAACCACCCAAGCCACTGCCTGTTCACCCCCCTACCATCCAGAAGGCGTGGTCAGTACAGGTGCATTAAAGCTGGGACCGAGAGACTGAAAAACAGCTTCTATCTCAAGGCCATCAGACAATTAGCCATCACTAACACAGAGAGGCTGCTGCCTACATACAGACTCGAATCATTAGCCACTTTGATAAATGGATCACTTGTCACTTGAAATAATACCACTTTAATAATGTTTACATATCTTACATTACTCATATCATATGTATATGATTTGTATGTGTATGATTTGTAATCAAATGGAGTTCAGTGTGTACACATCCATCATTTCCTTACCCTGTGTAGGAGATGCTGTAATTTACAGTTCACGGAGCGATGCCAAGGGTCAGAGCACCCAGGCTCCTCTTCAAATTTGGCCATCTATAATAATTAGGGGGTGCTTATACAGTCCTGTTTCACTTTATGTAGAAGTGGGTAACCTGTACAGGTGTGAAATGGAAATGTGTTTTTTGTATATCCAACTCCCCCTGAGACACCCTCAGAGAGTGGGGTCCCAGCCAGGGGAAAAGCCATTATTGGCAGCGACCCTGGAGCAATTAGGGTTAATTACCCTGCTCAAGGGCAGAATGACCGATTTTAACCTTGTCAGCTCAGGGATTTGATTCAACCACCTTTCGGTTACTTGCACAATGCTCCTAACCACCAGACCCTTTTCCTCCTCCTCCCATGTTCTGACTACAGTGTCTGGTGAGAACCTTGGCATCGTCATTCCCTTCAAGCAGAATGCTCCTCTGCTCAGGGTTTAGCAGAGCCAGCAGGTCAGTTCCTGTGGCCTGACTATAGCAGTGGCACTGCCTTTAGATAGTGACACGTTGCCCCAACTAGCTGGCGACCGGCTCGACACAGACACTGACTGCAGGAGAGGAGGCTGTTAAGGAAAACAGCTACCATCGCAGACAGAGGATGCATGTCGCTCTACAGCCTCACAGAGAGAATGGAGAGACAGTGAGTATTAAAACTTTTAAGAAAATATTAAAAAGAGAAGTATGAGGCATTTGAGTTCCTGCTCTGTTTTGTGCTCTTGAGGAAGTTCTGGAGTTTTTTTGGAGCTCAAAAATTCTGGCATAGTCCTCTCTTTGTCTAGCCAATTGTGATGTCATCACATAACAGGTTTGCTGCATAGGAACAGGAGTCCCTCTGTCTCTCCAACCTCCCAGCATTCTACAGATTATTTATGCAACACTGTTCAACTGATGGATGGATGGATGGAAGACAAGGCTTTCATAAGGCTTTGAAGTCTTTTTGACACTGAGATTTTGACACTGTGATTTTTTTATTTATTTTTTATTTCTCCTTTATTTAACCAGGTAGGCTAGTTGAGAACAAGTTCTCATTTGCAACTGCGACCTGGCCAAGATAAAGCATAGCAGTGTGAACAGACAACACAGAGTTACACATGGAGTAAGCAATTAACAAGTCAATAACACAGTAGAAAAAAAATGGGCAGTCTATATACAATGTGTGCAAAAGGCATGAGGAGGTAGGCGAATAATACAATTTTGCAGATTAACACTGGGGTGATAAATGATCAGATGGTCATGTACAGGTAGAGATATTGGTGTGCAAAAGAGCAGAAAAGTAAATAAATAAATAAAATAAAAAAACAGTATAAAAACAGTATGGGGATGAGGTAGGTGAAAATGGGTGGGCTATTTACCAATAGACTATGTACAGCTGCAGCGATCGGTTAGCTGCTCGGATAGCTGATGTTTGAAGTTGGTGAGGGAGATAAAAGTCTCCAACTTCAGCGATTTTTGCAGTTCATTCCAGTCACAGGCAGCAGAGTACTGGAACGAAAGGCGGCCAAATGAGGTGTTGGCTTTAGGGATGATCAGTGAGATACACCTGCTGGAGCGTGTGCTACGGATGGGTGTTGCCATCGTGACCAGTGAACTGAGATAAGGCGGAGCTTTACCTAGCATGGACTTGTAGATGACCTGGAGCCAGTGGGTCTGGCGACGAATATGTAGCGAGGGCCAGCCGACTAGAGCATACAAGTCGCAGTGGTGGGTGGTATAAGGTGCTTTGGTGACAAAACGGATGGCACTATGATAGACTGCATCCAGTTTGCTGAGTAGAGTGTTGGAAGCCATTTTGTAGATGACATCGCCGAAATCGAGGATCGGTAGGATAGTCAGTTTTACTAGGGTAAGCTTGGCGGCGTGAGTGAAGGAGGCTTTGTTGCGGAATAGAAAGCCGACTCTAGATTTGATTTTCGATTGGAGATGTTTGATGTGAGTCTGGAAGGAGAGTTTGCAGTCTAGCCAGACACCTAGGTACTTATAGATGTCCACATATTCAAGGTCGGAACCATCCAGGGTGGTGATGCTAGTCGGGCATGCGGGTGCAGGCAGCGATCGGTTGAAAAGCATGCATTTGGTTTTACTCGCGTTTAAGAGCAGTTGGAGGCCACGGAAGGAGTGCTGTATGGCATTGAAGCTCGTTTGGAGGTTAGATAGCACAGTGTCCAATGACGGGCCGAAAGTATATAGAATGGTGTCGTCTGCGTAGAGGTGGATCAGGGAATCGCCCGCAGCAAGAGCAACATCATTGATATATACAGAGAAAAGAGTCGGCCCGAGAATTGAACCCTGTGGCACCCCCATAGAGACTGCCAGAGGACCGGACAGCATGCCCTCCGATTTGACACACTGAACTCTGTCTGCAAAGTAATTGGTGAACCAGGCAAGGCAGTCATCCGAGAAACCGAGGCTATTGAGTCTGCCGATAAGAATATGGTGATTGACAGAGTCGAAAGCCTTGGCGAGGTCGATGAAGACGGCTGCACAGTACTGTCTTTTATCGATAGCGGTTATGATATCGTTTAGTACCTTGAGCGTGGCTGAGGTGCACCCGTGACCGGCTCGGAAACCAGATTGCACAGCGGAGAAGGTACGGTGGGATTCGAGATGGTCAGTGACCTGTTTGTTGACTTGGCTTTCGAAGACCTTAGATAGGCAGGGCAGGATGGATATAGGTCTATAGCAGTTTGGGTCCAGGGTGTCTCCCCTTTGAAGAGGGGGATGACTGCGGCAGCTTTCAATCCTTGGGGATCTCAGACGATATGAAAGAGAGGTTGAACAGGCTGGTAATAGGGGTTGCGACAATGGCGGCAGATAGTTTCAGAAATAGAGGGTCCAGATTGTCAAGCCCAGCTGATTTGTACGGGTCTAGGTTTTGCAGCTCTTTCAGAACATCTGCTATCTGGATTTGGGTAAAGGAGAACCTGGAGAGGCTTGGGCGAGGAGCTGCGGGGGGGCGGAGCTGTTGGCCGAGGTTGGAGTAGCCAGGCGGAAGGCATGGCCAGCCGTTGAGAAGTGCTTATTGAAGCTTTCGATAATCGTGGATTTATCGGTGGAGACCGTGTTACCTAGCCTCAGTGCAGTGGGCAGCTGGGAGGAGGTACTCTTGTTCTCCATGGACTTCACAGTGTCCCAGAACTTTTTGGAGTTGGAGCTACAGGATGCAAACTTCTGCCTGAAGAAGCTGGCCTTAGCTTTCCTGACTGACTGCGTGTATTGGTTCCTGACTTCCCTGAACAGTTGCATATCACGGGGCTATTCGATGCTATTGCAGTCCGCCACAGGATGTTTTTGTGCTGGTCGAGGGCAGTCAGGTCTGGAGTGAACCAAGGGCTGTATCTGTTCTTGGTTCTGCATTTTTTGAACGGAGCATGCTTATCTAAAATGGTGAGGAAGTTACTTTTAAAGAATGACCAGGCATCCTCAACTGACGGGATGAGGTCAATGTCCTTCCAGGATACCCGGGCCAGGTCGATTAGAAAGGCCTGCTCACAGAAGTGTTTTAGGGAGCGTTTGACAGTGATGAGGGGTGGTCGTTTGACTGCGGCTCCGTGGCGGATACAGGCAATGAGGCAGTGATCGCTGAGATCCTGGTTGAAGACAGCGGAGGTGTATTTGGAGGGCCAGTTGGTCAGGATGACGTCTATGAGGGTGCCCTTGTTTACAGAGTTAGGGTTGTACCTGGTGGGTTCCTTGATGATTTGAGTGAGATTGAGGGCATCTAGCTTACATTGTAGGACTGCCGGGGTGTTAAGCATATCCCAGTTTAGGTCACCTAACAGAACAAACTCTGAAGCTAGATGGGGGGCGATCAATTCACAAATGGTGTCCAGGGCACAGCTGGGAGCTGAGGGTGGCCGGTAGCAGGCGGCAACAGTGAGAGACTTATTTCTGGAGAGGGTAATTTTCAAAATTAGTAGTTCGAACTGTTTGGGTATGGACCTGGAAAGTATGACGTTACTTTGCAGGCTATCTCTGCAGTAGACTGCAACTCCGCCCCCTTTGGTAGTTCTATCTTGACGGAAGATGTTATAGTTGGGTATGGAAATCTCTGAATTTTTGGTGGCCTTCCTGAGCCAGGATTCAGACACGGCAAGGACATCAGGGTTAGCAGAGTGTGCTAAAGCAGTGAGTATGCAGTGATGCTTTCTGGAGCAACAAAAAACTTCCCCCAACATGTCTGGTCTACTGGTTTAATGAGGAAAAACATTATTTTTTTTTCCTGGGTTCAAGAGTTTAGAAAATAATATCTGACTTCCCAGAACACCTAAGGCAGGCCACCGCAACACTATCACTTGGAGTGGTGCTCTCTCCTCATTTTTTATTTGAGTCATTTATGCGGTGTTAGAAGAAACCATCATGGGGTGAGCGGACCATAAGCCTACAGTGTCTTCTCCATTCTCCCTCAAAACACCTGTTAAACCCTCCATACCCCCTTGAACAGTGAAAGCACTGAAACTATGCAGAGACATACATTATGTTCCATTACAGTGACTGTCAACATTGTCACCTTCTCTCTGGCAGACAGCTGTCTTACAGAGTATATGGTGAGACTCTGCCCTCCCTGGGGTTCTGCAGGGCTTTACGGTTAGCCATATTATAGACTCAGGGGGCTAGCCGCTGGGTCATGGGTTTGTGTCATACTAAACAGCCAGCAGGGTGCCATCTCTCTGCCCTCAGATTCCTGGTCTCTTTGGGGCGACAGTCTTATTGGCGCGACTGGGTACTCTAGTGGTTAGAGCGTTGGACTAGTAACCATAAGGCTGCAAGTTCAAATCCCCGAGCTGACAAGGTACAAATCTGTCATTCTGCCCCTGAACAGGCAGGTAACCCACTGTTCCTAGGCTGTCATTGAAAATAAGAATTTGTTCTTAACTGACTTGCCTGGTAAAATAAACTCCCACGGTCTATTCACGAAATGACCCTGTCATGGATGACCAAGTAGGCAATGAGAGACACTGAGATAGGGTGCAAATATTAGAGGTTTTATTCCTCCAATTTGCAAAAATTCAAATCATAACAGAAGAAGAAACTCCCAAATCTGTTAAAATAGACAAATATAGAGGGCCTCCTGAGTGGCACAGCTGTCTTATTTATTTATTTAACCTTTATTTAACTAGGAAAGTCAGTTAAGAAAGGCAAAAGGCCTCCTGTGGGGACAGGGAATGGTATTAAAAATACAAATATAGGACAAAACACACATCACGACAAGAGAGACAACACTACATAAAGAGAGACCTAAGACAACAACATAGCATGGCAGCAACACATGACAACACAGCATGGTAGCAACACAACATGACAACAACATGGTAGCAACACAACATGGCAGCAGCACAACATGGTAGCAGCACCAAACATGGAAAAAACATTATTGGGCACAGACAGCAGCACAAAGGCAAAAGGTAGAAACAACAATACATCACACGAAGCAGCCACAACTGTCAGTAAGAGTGTCCATGAGTCTTTGACTAAGGCACCGCATCACAGTGCTTGAGGTGTCACTACATACCCGTGTTCGACCCCAGAATGTGTTACAGCTTGCCGTGATCAGGAGACCCATGAGGCGGTGCACAATTGGCCCAGCGTCGTCTGGGTTAGGGGAGGGTTTGGCCGACCGGGATTTCCTTGTCCCATTGCGCTCTAGCAACTCCTTGTGGCAGGCCAGGTGCCTGCAAGCTGATTTCGATCACCAGCTGGACGGTTTTTCCACCGACACATTGATGCGGCTGGCTTCCGGGTTAAGTGAGCAGTGGGTCAAGAAGCTGCTATATATAAAATCAAATAAAGCTTTTTATTCAGTGAATTTAAGGATAACATATGGCATTGGTCAGAATACGATGGTAGATTTAAAAAAACAAGGTAATTTTCATAGTCATTTCAAACATTTCTGTTAAAACATTGTCACTGTCACCATTGGTATCATTATAGAAGAGAATGTATGTGTATTAGAGTAATGACATTTTAATAATTAAACACCTATTCAAGAATGATATACCGTAAAAATTGTATCAATAAACTAACAAATGACAGAACAATTAAAAGTGATTTGGTCAGTCAATCCCACTGAAGGAAAAAAAAGCAGAAAATCTGGCAGAAATCTGACATTGAAGCTCATGGCCATGCACAGACCTTTAGGTACGGAGGTGCTCAAAGTGAAAGATCATAATTATCTACTCCTGTAGTCACATTTAGTCATTTTTTTTTATAGAATATGCCTTTATGTTCTCCAAAAACCTCCCTCACCCAGGCTAACAGAGACATCAAGTCGGGGCAAAACGGGGCTGTGGGCTATCAGCTGATCATTGCGAATGTAGCAATGAATCAGATGGCTAGTTAGCTATGCTGTCAAAACAATCTAACTGGTCTAAACTTGATAAGCATTTGTTTTGTTGCGGATCTCTCCATTTTATAAAAAAAAGTCAAATTGTCCACTTCTCTGAGAAACGATCACACGTAACTCAAAAGTACTACTCAAAACTCACCACCCGGCACCTGTAGTATATTCCTTGCATGCGGCCAGAACAACTGCAGCAGTGTGTGCTCTCGTGGTGGCATAGGGCCGGGAAGGGAGAATCTTCTAAGATTCAAGAGCTTGTGATATTAGGTAGTATGATGGGCAATTTGTTACATTTACAAGAAATAAAAGGTAACATCACCAATCACAAATGGCAGGTGCTCGAGCACACTTACAGTCCTATCTGTGCACGTGCATGTTGCAGATAAAAACTGTCAGACCTGTAGCGATCGCTATAACGTAAATCCACAGTTTGGATTCTCCAACATCTGTCACCATTAGTATCATTATAGAAGATAATACATGTGTATTTGAGTAATAATAATATGATGCAATAATGAAATCCCTGTTCAAGAATTATATACCGTAAAAATAATTATACAAATTGCCGAAACATTTCAGTTATTTGGTCAGTCAATCCCACTGAAGGAAAAAAAAGCAATGCAATGTTATTACTTATCAGAAATGTACTTATTTGATATTGCAGCTCAGGGCGTGCACATACCTTTAGGCCAGGTTGTGGTGACCCCCCCCCCCCCCCCAGAAGTCCCAGAAGGAATAGGAATCAACCAGTAACCTACACGGGCAGTAACCTTCCTTTCATTTGGGTTGATCCAGTCCTACAGGACTATTTTGTAGGTTTTCCCTGTTTTGTTTGACTGGATGACGTCAGCATAGAGAGCAGCTTCTTGTAAATGTGGAGTTGAGTAAACTCCTCTCCCATAAAGCTCCCGGTCTCCAGCTTTATAGTGAGAGCTGATGATGCCTTCAGCTCCTGTGAAACTGGTCCCGTGATAGGAGACTGGCCACTCTCCTGGAGCAGTGTGACATTGCCACCCATTAGGTCCTAGCCACACATTCCCTTCTGGATACTTATCAAGAACCTTGATTGCAATTCGGTTCCATCCAAACAGGCGTGCATATGTCTCACCTCCTCTGTCACAAAGCATTGGGTCAGACATATGACTGAAATCAAAATCAAACCTTGGGTCAAAACATTTTTTTAATCCACAAGCAGCTCTTTTCAAATAGCTGAATTAGTGTCCTCTGTGGTGGAGCACAAACTGTTCAAGGTTTGACATATCACAATACATGTTTTTACTGTGAGTAAATTGACTGTATCAGGTAAAGGTTTCTCAGGGTTCTGCAAGGTAAACTCTGATAATCTTAACATTATCCCCCAAAAGACAACGTCTCTGTCCATATTGTTCTTGTTCGGTTGTAGTGTAGCTATCAGCATATCAGTCTATCTTGCCAAGCAGTATGACAAGTGTTCACCTTACTCTGATTTATAATAATGTCCTTTCCCCATTCTGAAATCATTCACAGACTTTAATTTTCAATTTAAATATAGTTTTCCCCATAAATGCTTAACACAATTCCTAGAAATTATCACATCTCTGAGTTTGCAATGTCATGCCCCCTCCCATACGCACATAAACATACAAAAACAGCCTCTCCCCCTTCTCTCCTCCACTCACACCTCTCTCTGTCACCAATACCACATCATCTGTATTCCTAAGCATTCCCCTTCCTTTACTCCCCTCCTGCATTCCCCCCTCCCATCTCTCCCCAGTTATCCTCGTCTCTCACCCCCCCCCCTACAGAGAGGAAGTGAAGGTCCTCCAACAACCTTTTTCAAACAGCCTCTCAGTCCCTCAGTTTTCCACTTAATGGCCCCACAGCCACATAAACAGGATGCCGAATTACAAATAACAAATGTTCAGCAATCATAGAGGGCTGTGCAATCACTGTGAAAGCAACGCAGCTCACTGGAGAAAAAAGAGGCAAATTGAAATGGCGTGAAGATGGGAGATTCTCCACACTCACACTTTCTCCCATATGCAGTCACACAGACACTCATACACGCACACACGCAGGCACACACTCGCTCGGCGCCTGTTATTGGAAGTATGAGGGAGAAGAGAAAGCAGATGGAGTTGCTAAATTGGTATTCAGTTTGTAAGTGTAAGATAGAGAGTGTGTGTGTGTGTGCATGTGTGTGTGTGTGTGTGTGGTCTAGTTGTTGTGAGCCATCTGTTGAGAGAAAGAGATGGCGTCTTCAGAATGCTTAGAATAGATGAGGATGCTCTTTCTCTGCAATCACTTTCCCAATCTAGCAGCTTTATACACTTTACCATGTTTAAAATGGAGCACTATTAACATTAAATGGCAGAGAATTATAGTCATTATCTCACATACACACAGGGAAAGTGTTCAAGAATGCAGGTGGAAGAACTTGATAAATGCACCAATACGCACATACAGTATGCACGTCAAAACACAGATAAACACACACATCCATGCAAACATGCACACAGAGTACAGGGGATCACAGGAACTCTGGTCATCTTAGTTCTTTCTCCATAACTAAAACAGTTAAGTGCTGTTAATAGACTGGCAGATGTACTAATTACAGTACATCACCATTGATTTGTTATTATCTTGTAGATTGTGAAAAGCCAATTACGGAGGTTGCAACACATGCATTTTCCCTCAGTGAGCGGTGAGCTGGAAGCAATAGCAAAGAGATACATTTCAAGCTAAGAATACAGAGCATTCGAAGCATTCGAAAAGTATTCAGACCGCTTCCCCTTTTCCACATTACGTTACAGCCTTATTCTAAAATGGATTTTAAAAAATGTTATTGGGTATCACTTGACAATCACTTCACAATACCCAATAATGATGAAATGAAAACAGGTTTTTAGACATTTTTGCAAATGTATTAAAAATAAAAACAGAAATAACTTATGTAAATAACTATTCAAACCCTTTGCTAGGAGACACAAAATTGAAATCAGGTGCATCCTATTTCAATGGATTATCCTTGAGATGTTTCTACCACTTCATTGGAGTCCACATGTGGTAAATTCAATCGATTTGACATTATTTGGAAAGGCACACACCTGTCTATATAAGGTACTAAGTTGACAGTGCATGTCAGAGCGAAAACCAAGCCATGAGGTCGAAGGAATTGTCTGAAGAGCTCTGAGACAGGATTGTGTCAAGGCTCAGATCTGTGGAAGGGTACCAAAAAATGTCTGCAGAATTGAAGGTCCCCAATTACACAGTGGCCTCCACCATGATTAAATTAGAGAAGTTTGGAACCACCAAGACTCTTCCTAGAGTTGGCCGCCCGGCCAAACTGAGCAATCAGGGGAGAAGGGCATTGGTCAGGGAGGTGACCAAGAACCCAATTGTCACTCTGACAGAGCTCCAGAGTGCCTCTGTGGAGATGGTAGAACCTTCCAGAAGAACAACAATCTCTGCAGCAGTTCGCCAATCAGGCCTATATGGTAGAGTGGCCAGACGGAAGCCATTCCTCAGTAAAATGCACATGACAGCCCGCTTGGAGTTTGCCTAAAGGCACCTAAAGGACTCTCAGACCATGAGAAACAAGATTCTTTGTTCTGATGAAACCAAGATGGAACTCTTTGGCCTAAATGCCAAGTGCCACATCTGGAGAAAACCAGGCACCATCCCTACGGTGAAGCATGGTGGTGGCAGCATCATGCTGTGGGGATGTTTTTCAGCGGCAGGGACTGGGAGACTAGTCAGGATAAAAGGAGAGATGAACGTAGCAAAGGACAGAGAGATTCTTGATGAAAACCTGCTCCAGATCGCTCAGGACCTCAGACTGGGGAGAAGGTTCACCTTCCAACAGGATAACAACCCTAAGCACACAGCCAAAACAATGCAGGAGTGGCATCGGGAAAAGTCTCTGAATGTCCTTCAGTGGCCCAGACAGAACCCGAATGAACATCTCTGGAGAGACCTGAACATTTCTGTGCAGCGACGCTCCCCATCCACCCTGACAGAGCTTGAATCTGCAGAGAAGAATGGGCGAAATTCCCCAAATACAGGTGTGCCAAGCTTGTAGCGTCATACCCAAGAAGACTCAAGTCTGTAATCACTGCCCAAGGTGCTTCAACAAAGTACTGAGTAAAGAGTCTGAATACTTATGTAAATTTAATATTTCAGCTTTTTTTATTATAAATTTGCAAAAAAAAAAAAGAAAAACAGTTTTTGTGTGTAGATTGATGAGTTGAAAAACTATTTTGAATCTATTTTAGAACGAGGCTGTAACATAACAAAATTAGGAATCTTATGGCTGGGGGGTAGAAGCTGTTCAGGTAACTTTTGGTCCCAGACTTGGAGCTCCGGTACTGCTTGCAGTATGGTAGCAGAGAAAACAGTCTATAGCTTCGGTGGCTGGAGACAATATTCCGGGCCTTCCTCTGATACTGTCTGGTATAGAGGTCCAGGGAGTTCTGCCCCAGTGATGTACTGGTGATGTACTACCCAGTGATGTACGTCCGCACCACCCTCTGTAGCGATCGAGGGTGGTGCAGTTGCCATAACAAACGGTGATACCAGCCAGTCAAGACACTTTCAATGGTGCAGTTGTAGAACATTTTGAGGATCTGAGGGGCCATGCCAAATCTTTTCAACCTCCAACCTCCTGTCGCGCCTTCTTCATGACTGTGCCGGTGTGATAGGATCATATTAAATCCTTGGTGATGTGGACATCGAGGAATTTTAAGCTCTCGACCCGCTCCACTACAGCCCTGTCAACTTTGAGGGAGAGGTTGTTGACCTGACACCACAATGCAAAGTCTCTGACCTCCTCCCTGTAGGCTGTCTCATCGTCATTGGTGATCAGGCCTACCACTGGTGTGTCGTCAGTAAACTTGATGATGGTGTTGGAGTCGTGCGTGGCCACACAGTCGTGGGTGAACAGGGAATACAGAAGGGTACTAAGCACACACCCCTGAGGTGCTCCCGTGTTGAGGGTCAGTGTGGCAGTTGTGTTATTACCCTCACCACCTGGGGGCAGCCCGTCAGAAAGTCCAGGATCCAGTTGCAGAGAGTGGTATTCAGTCCCAGGGTCACAAGCTTGGTGATGAGTTTGGAGGGGACTATGGTATTGAACGCTGAGCTGTAGTCAATGAACAGCCTTCTCACATAGGTATTCCTCTTGTCCAGGTGTAAGCGAGCACTGTGGAGTGCAATAGAGATTGCATCGTCAGTGGATTTCTTGGGGGGAATGCAAATTGGAGTGGGTCCAGGGTGTCTGGGATAATGGTGTTGATATGTGCCATGACCAGCCTTTTAAAGCATTTTATGGTTACAGATGTGAGTGCTACGGGATGATAGTTGTTTAGTCAGGTTACCTTTGTGTTCTTAGGAACAGGGACAATGGTGGTCTGCTTTGAAACATGTTGGGATTACAGACTGGGATAAGGAAATGTTGAAAATGTCAGTAAAAACACTTGCCAGCTGGTCTGCACATGCACTCTGGTATTCCGTCTGGCCCAGCAGCCCTGCGAGTGTTAACCTGTTTAAAAGTGTTACTCACATCGGCTACAGAGAGCGAGATCACACAGTCTTTTAGGACAGCAGTGGCTCTCATGCCAGGCTCAATGTTGTTTGCCTCGAAACAAGCATTTGTCTAGGAGGCTTGCATCTCTGGGCAAATTACGGCTGGGCTTTCCTTTGTAATCCGTAATAGTCTGCAAACCCTGCCACATCTGACAAGTGTCTGAGCCGGCATAGTAGGACTCTATCTTAGTCCTATATTTACCTTTTCCATATTTGATGACTCGTCGGTGGTCGTAGCGAGCTTTCTTGTAAACGCTTAGTTGTAGCAGGCTTTCTTGTAAGCGTCCATGTTCTGTTCCTTGAAATCTCCAGCTCTAGCATAGAGCCCAGTGTGGATATTGCTTGGAATCCATGGATTTTGGTTAGGCTATATACATACGATCAATGTGGGGATGATGTCGTTGATGCACTTATTGATGAAGCCATGACTGATGTGGTAAACTCCTCAATTTTATTGTAATAATCCCTGAACATACTCCAGTCTGTACTTGCGAAGCAGTCTTGTAGCCTAGCGTCCACTTCGTCGGACCACTTCCGTACTGAACGTGTCATTGGTACTTGGTACGTGTCATTGGTTTTTGCTTGTAAACAGGAAGCAGGATGATGGAGTCATGTTCTGATTTGCTGAAGGGAGGGCAAGGGAGAGCCTTCTATGCTGAGAGATACAGTACATGAGCTTAGGCCTATACTAGTGATATAAGACTACTCAACCTCTGCCAGGAAGAATAAACATTTATGGCACATGAGGTAGTGAACTTATATGGGTAGGTGGTTCAAGCTCTGACTGCTGCTCCACAGTCACTATACTATTACTGATTATGCCACAGTAGCATCTCTAAACAGTCCTCCTTTATTTTCCCTATACCGAACATGTGCAATCAACTCATCCCCCAGTCCTTGCATTCACCCAACTCTTCAACAGACTCAGTAGAGCTCTCCACTTCACTATAATACAGTCAGTGAGTTCTGTCTCTGAGTCACTGTCACCACACTACTCTGTCTGATAGATTGTCAGTGAGAGAGACAGATCTTTCCAAACTACAGAAACAGATGCTGTCTGAGCATGTGTACATGTGTACTGAGCTGTGACGGGCTGACCTCTGTGTAACCGGTAGTGTGTGACAGCGTTGTGACAGTGTTTACCCTGGGACTGTCACTGTTGTACTGATATCTGATCACAGGATCAGAACATTGTAAAGCCACCATGCAGAGTGGGTTCCCTGTGACAAGACTAGGTGGACCTGATGACTGCTCAAAAGGACCAGTGTGTGTGTGTATGTGTGTGTGTGTGTGTGTGTGTGTGTGTGTGTGTGTGTGTGTGTGTGTGTGTGTGTGTGTGTGTGTGTGTGTGTGTGTGTGTGTGTGTGTATGTGTGTATGTGTGTATGTGTCTGTGTCTGTGTCTGTGTGTGTGTGTGTGTGTGTGTGTGTGTGTGTGTGTGTGTGTGTGTGTGTGTGTGTGTGTGTGTGTGTGTGTATGTGTGTATGTGTGTATGTGTGTATGTGTGTACGTGTGTACGTGTGTATGTGTGTGTGCTGACACTGATGTGACACATACAGTGTTTGGTGATGTATTACATTTGTGTATGTATGCAGCGTTGCAGTTCAATCAAATCAAATCAGATAAAAGTTTATTGGTTTATTGCGTACACAGTTTTGCAGATGTTTATAGCAGGTGCAGTGAAATGCATATGTTACTAGCTCCTAACATGCAGTAAAATGTCAAACACAAATAATCATAACATAAATCAAGAAATGTCGGAACTAATTCTATTAACAACCCAAATAGCACTGTAACAGTAATCCAAATGCAATCTACACGTATCTACACCGGATTAATTTACACAAGATATACTAAGAAGTATATGTACAGCAGTAGATATATTAGAGTGAGCCATGTCAAGAGTCTATAAATAATATAAATAAATATGCAGTGTTTATAAACATTGTAACTAAAATGCAATGTTGTAAAGATATTAGAATGAGCCATGTCAAAAAAGCAGTATTTAAATAAGCAGTACAGCAACCCGAGTGGTGCAGCAGTCTAAGGCACTGCATCGCAGTGCTAGAGACGTCACTACAGACTCAGTTGTTTCACAACTGGCTGTGATCGGGAGTCCCATAGGCTGGTGAACAATTGGCCCAGCATCGTCCGAGTTACGGAAGGATTTGGCCGGGGGGTGCTTTACTTGGCTCATCGCGCACTATCGACTCTTTGTGGCGGGCCGGACGCCTGCAGGCTGACCTGGTCGTCAGTTGAACGGCGTTTCCTCCAACACGTTGGTGCGGCTGGCTTCCGGGTTAAACAGGCGGGTGTTAAGAAGCGTGGTTAGGCGAGTCATGTTTAGGAGGACGCATGACTTGACTGTTCACCCCCCAAGCCTGTTGGGGAGTTGCAGCCATGAGACAAGATCGAAATTGGGGAAGGGGGTAAAATACAAAATTTAAAGAAATAAGCAGTACAAAATCCCATGGCAAAGCGGATAGAATTGCAGGAAATTAGCTTCCGCACAAGAGCCCGGAATATAATGTGAATGGTTTGTATAGACAGTATGTGAATAGAAAAGGTGTGTACAGTATTAGTTATGTTGTAGCCTTGTTGTCACGTAATACAACTTGTTCCTGCCCACGGCAAACTGTAGGAAAGGATTCAGTCCTTGACAAGTGGGAGGACAGGATTCAGACTGGTGAGACTAGAGCCTACTCAGTTTCATGAATAATGCTCAGTGACCATTTTAATGCATTTTAAAAGGCTAAAGCTATAATTTGTATAGGCAATATGGTTATCTTCTGCTAAGTAAAATAGCAGGCCATCACTGCATATTTTCTGTCTCGTATACTGTAGTGATTTCCATTGTGTTTAACTGCCTCACACATGACTAGGTAGAGATAAAAAAGTCAGACAAAATAATTAGGAACAAAAGACCTCTAATTCTGGCCCCATTAATTCATAGGAAATATATATATTCTCATAAAGAAGGAGGAAGGGAGGGAGAGAGGGAGCGAGAGAGTGAGAAAAGAAGGGAAGGAGAGACGAGAAATGTGAGTGTGTGTGTGTGTGTGTGCTTGCGTGTGTTAATTAATGCTTGTTTAGACATTCATGTCATGGCTGGAGAGAGCGATGGTTTGTTCCTTATTACCAGAGAGGAGATAATGACCCTATAAAGCCGAGCGCTGTGTGTTCTCCTCTCACGCACGGCTACAGCCCCACCGACGCCGTGCGCCATAGAGCCACAACAAAACAAGAACAATGGACAAAGAAATTAGAACTGAAGTCATCCGGACAATTAGACATGCATATTTTACGCTCCTATGTCTTTTAAAGCCAGGGATTAAATCTCCCATGTTGGAAACGGATGGGCGTGATGCGTGATGTTGATGCTTTGTAGTGTAATCAGAAGGAGCTGAGGTCCGTAGAGACGGCCGTGTTGAAACCAATAATGTTAATGATTTTACAGTTACACAGTGAAATAGGTACTACTTTCCTTTGTATTCATGTTTGAGCTGATAGTATAGATGGTATTGAAGAGGAAATAACATTTAACTGCAGGCCTTATGTAGTGACATATTGTGCATGTTTTCTAGGTTAAAACATACACTATACATACAAAAGTATGTGGACCCCTTCAAATTAGTGGATTTGGCAATTTCAGCCACACCTGTTGCTGACAGGTGTATGAAATCGAGCACACAGCCATGCAATCACCATAGAGAAACATTGGCATTAGAATGGCCTTACTGAAGAGCTCAGTGACTTTCAACGTGGCACCGTCATAGAATGCCACCTTTCCAACAAGTCAGTTTGTCAACTGCCTCTGGAAGAAATGTCAGCACAAGAACTGTTCGTCAGGAGCTTCATATAATGGGTTTCCATCTGGCAGTCCAACGGACGAATCCGGGTATGGCTGGCTGTCAGGAGAACGCTACTTGCCCAAATGCATAGTGCCACTGCCAACTGTAAAGTTTGGTGGAGGAGGAATAATGGTTTGGGGATGTTTTTCATGGTGCGGTTTAGGCTCCTTACTTCCAGCGAAGGGAAATCTTAACGCTACAATAAATCAAAAATCTAATCAAATCAAATGTATTTATATAGCCCTTCGTACCATCAGCTGATATCTCAAAGTGCTGTACAGAAACCCAGCCTAAAACCCCAAACAGCAAGCAATGCAGGTGTAGAAGCACGGTGGCTAGAAAAAACTCCCTAGAAAGGCCAAAACCTAGGAAGAAACCTAGAGAGGAACCAGGCTATGTGGGGTGGCCAGTCCTCATCTGGCTGTACCGGGTGGAGATTATAACAGAACATGGCCAAGATGTTCAAATGTTCATAAATGACCAGCATGGTCCATGGTCCAATAATAAGGCAGAACAGTTGAAACTGGAGCAGCAGCACGGCCAGGTGGACTGGGGACAGCAAGTGTCAGCAAGAGTCATCATGTCAGGTAGTCCTGAGGCATGGTCCTAGGGCTCAGGTCCTCCGAGAGAGAGAGAAAGAAAGAAAGAGATAATTAGAGAGAGCACACTTAAATTCACACAGGACACCGAATAGGACAGGAGAAGTACTCCAGATATAACAACCTGACCCTAGCCCCCCGACACATAAACTACTGCAGCACAAATACTGGAGGCTGAGACAGGAGGGTCAGGGTCAGGAGACACTGTGGCCCCATCCGAGGACACCCCCGGACAGGGCCAAACAGGAAGGATATAACGCCACCCACTTTGCCAAAGCACAGCCCCCACACCACTAGAGGGATATCTTCAACCACCAACTTACCATCCTGAGACAAGGCTGAGTATAGCCCACAAAGATCTCCGCCACGGCACAACCCAAGGGGGGGTGGGGGGGTGCCAATATACAATGACATTCTAGACGATTCTGTTCTTCCAACTTCTGTGCTTCAAACAGTTTGTGGAAGGCCCTTTCCTGTTTCTACATGACAATGCCCCTGTGCACAAAGTGAGGTTTGTACAGAAATTGTTTGATGAGATTAGTGTGGAAGAACTTGACTGGCCTGCACAGAGCCCTTGACCTCGACCACCCGAACAGCTTTGGGATGAATTGGACTGCGAGCAAGGCCACACTAATGCTCTTGTGGCTGAGTGGAAGCAAGTACACTCATAAATGTTATAGCAGCAAAAAGGGTACCAACTCCATATTAATGTCCAAGATTTTGGAATGAGATGTGCGACGAGCAGGTGTCCACATACTTTTGATAATGTAGTGTACCTATAGATTTGACGTTTCCAGGCATAATACGGAGAGTCTCCTGAAGGATAATCAATATGTGCGCAGAGCACAATGTCTGAAGATCAATAAGAAGCTGTTGACTGAGTTCCCCTCCTATGATTACTTGGTAGCATGGACGCTCTCGTCTATCACATACTATATAACTGTGTCTGTATCGTATGATCTTCTAGAAGTATATTTTGCAGAGACATTATTTGGTATCAAATGTAACTGTTTCTTACAGACGCCCCTCTCCCCTCCCACTGATGGCAGTTTTCTGAAGGTGACCTTAACTCAGCCAGTTAGACGTGCACCCCCTTCTCTCCCCTCTTCCTGAAAGCAGAAAACCCTACAAACAGAAAAGCGCAGGAAGCAGCAGAAAAGGTGTGCAATGAGAGAGGAGGTGTGTGAGTGCTGACGGCCTGCTGATGGGATGCAAATGGATGCGTGAGTGTTTACACATCGCTAATTCCCAGCCGTCACTCACCGCAGTCCTTGGAGGGAGACTCATCAGACATGGGAAAGAGGGGAGAGGGGGAGAAAGGAAGAAAGACAGGGGGAGAGAGAGAAGCAGAGAGAGTCAAGGAGAGAGAAAGAGGTAGATGGAGAGAAGGAGAGATGGTGAGAAAGAGGAGGAGAGAGAGAAAGCAAGAGAGAACGAGAGAGGAAAATTGTATGAATCCTGTAAGCTGATGAGCTGTCAGTTCAGTGTCGTATGCAAATGATGAACAGCGGGTTCACCCAGGGGTCATGGTGATAGGAAGTCAGCAAGAAACCGGTGCACACTTTAAGCCAATCAGAGCTCACTCTATGCCACCAACAGGGAAACAGCATCTGGAGTGTCAGTTACACTGCAAGAGAGCAAAGCAGAACCGGGTTCGACCCAGTCGATTACATTAACAGGATGTAGCGTTATACCACATCCATCCTCTCTAAATGGTAACCTGTGAAGTCTGGTTCTGTCTAAGAAAAGAAAACATTCACAGACGTTACCATCGGCTCTGCTTGTCTTCATTCTGTCCTTCATCCCAATATAAGTATCTCTTTCTTTATTTCCCTTCTGTGTTTCGTTTGTGAGCAGGGCGCCTCGGCTCTCTCACCCTGTCAGCATCCCACCATCCTTCCAACATCCACACTTCTTCTCTTCTCTCTTCCCCCTCCACCTCTCCCCCCTGGGCAGGATGAAGGCTCTCTGATCTGGCTAATTGATTGGCTGAGGGGAATACAGCTGAACCCTGAGAGCCTCTCTACTGACAGGCCACAATGCTTTGTTCTCCCTAAGACTGCTCCCTGTGTGTGTGTGTGTGTGTGTGTGTGTGTGTGTGTGTGTGTGTGTGTGTGTGTGTGTGTGTGTGTGTGTGTGTGTGTGTGTGTGTGTGTGTGTGTGTGTGTGTGTGTGTGTGTGTGTGTCAGTGAGTGAGTGTGCATGCGTGTGTGTAAGGAATACACAAGAAGCCCAGGGAGGTTAAGAGACATAGCGGCAGAGAGGAAGCCACCGTCAGTAGCTATTGCCATCGGTCAGTGAAGTGTCAGTTAAAACTGATGGTGAGACTAGTCTGGGTACTGGGTAGAGAGGAGAAGAGGCTATCTGTGGTTACAGCCTGATGGTAATTAGAAAGGATAGCGCTAATTAGACATGTAGCAATTAAATTAAGACCTGATTGCCTGGGCTAAATGGACCAGTCATGAGGTAATTATTATTGATGATTGGCTCAGTTAGTCATAGGATGATGATGATGATGATGATGATATACTCCACACATTTATCTGCTCTGCAGCATCATCTGTTGTGTGAAAAAATGACCGCCATATGTTGTTTATTTTGTTACGTTTGTGATTACAATGTTTCTCTCATCTCTACATTAAGTGGGTCTCTCAATATTTCCCCGGTGGATGTTCAGAGTCATGGATTTCAGTTACTTTGCACTCTCAGGTCCTAACCTGGAACTAAGTTCACTTTGGGAATCAATTCCTCGGTGCCCCTGTTTAGGAAAACCCCTCCTCTCTACAGAGGGTTTAAAGACAAGGTTAAACAATTCAGCTGAACTCAGGGGAGATATCGGACAGCTTAAGTCAACTAACGAGAGAACGAGAGAGACAGGGAGGGGAAAGGAGACACCAGACAGCTAGCAAGTCACCTAACAATAGATAGAGAGATGGTGAGAACATAAAATGGAGACAGCCCAAAAAAGACAGAAAGATAGAAAGAGGGAGACAGTAGAGGGAGGCAGGGATCGATTGCAGTAGACAGAGCGCAGGGGTGACAGAGATCCCCAGTAGTTCACATTCTTCAGTAGGATTAAATCAGCTGGAGGATACAGGCAATCTGTTATATCTACTGCACCACAGGGAGAGAAAAGGAGAGAGGGGGAGGATGGAGGGAGAGAGATGGGAAAGATGAGAGAAGAAGAAAATGTTAGGAGTGTATCAATAAGGTCAAAGGTTATGAAAACTTCCAAAATGCGGTCTGTCTGGGAAGATGTAAAGGTCAAGGGTTGTCTGAGATTAGAAACAATGAGGCCTTCTTCGGGAGGTTTTGAATGGGTTGCAAGTGTATGAGTACGTTAAAAAAATTAAATAATACATATTTTTAAATGTTTTATGAAAAATAAAATAAAAAAGTGTGTAGAATTGATAATGAACCTATATATATTTTAAAAATAATTTAACATCTGAACTATTTTTCTTCAATCACAGTATTTTCAATATAGAGTTATTAGCAGCGCTATTTAGCGGAATTGGTTGATTTTGTGGTCTCAAACCAGTGAGCTTAACATTTTTCATCAGAAATATGGGATTTTTTTTTATTATTGACAATGAAAAAGGTGGGACTATTGTTCCCTTGTTTACATACTATCATTACATTTACTATCAATATAGCGTTAAACATGGTTTTCCAGATTGCAGTTTGGCCCCAAAAAATTCTACTCGAATATTGGATTGCGACTGAGACAACCTGGTTCAATTTGTGTCCTGAAGCAAAACCAGTTGAGAACCACTGATCTAAATGTTCTAGACTAGAACAATAGAACATGCGTATGCCATTTTAAATGCTACTTTATTGTCTATTGTACAACAAATATGAAAACGCAATTTCAAACCACTACTTTTCTGCTGCCAAAGAAGTGACTAAGCGTGACCATTTACTCAATTGACAGATTCCGAAGAATGAAAAGCAGCATTTTTCTATGAACCAGAATGAGAAAAGGGTTAGGTGTTAGATTCCCCTTCTGATCCCCTCATGGCTCAGTGTGTTGGTCCTGTCATCCCTCACACCTGAATTACAGCCCCACCTGGTACCATGGAGAGCGAGAGAGAGAGGAGAGAGAGGGAGAGCGAAATGGAGGGATGAGAGAAAGACGAGAGAAAGAGAGGGAGGAGAATGAAAGAGATGGCATAACAGATTGAGGAGGAATGTGAGATGAAGAGAGTGAGAAGAAAAGGGAATGGCAGGTGTGTGTGGGCTGTAATTTGTGTCTTAGCCAAGGGCATTTGTTAAACCTGGGCTAAGGATTCACACTTGTGTTCCAAAACCCTGGGCTAACGGAAGAACACAACATGCGACTAACATTCTATCTCTGAAACTCAACCATGTTATAAGCAATACGACACAGTGGCGGCCACTGATTGGCTGAATACCCGGGGAGCGAAGTAGAGTGAGTTGTCAACAAAGCAGCATGACAGAAATATGATGCCAGTAGTTTCTACCAGTAGTTTCTTTGAGAAGATATATAAAGCAACATGTGCATTTGAACAACACTCTCTTACCCACACTGCTTACACGCGCCAACGAGCGTCTGCGATGCCAAGGGCTAAAGTAGAAGTCATCCCTATGTCTGACGCAGATCGCGCTGCAAGTCCTGCCTCTCCCATCTCCTTATTGGTTTATAGAAGCAGGTACCCACGTGCCATCTCCTCATTGGTTATACCCACGTGGGTGACTGAAAGACGAACTGTTTTGCCGGTTGTCATGGTAATACTATGAAAGTGTAGATGTCAATCACCATATAAGTTCAAAGATGAAAAAGCCTGGAAGGAGGAGAGATGACTAGAAATGATTCGGTTGACTGTTTTATGCGTGGATTAATTGTCGGAGTACAGGACCTTGTTCATTTCAGGTAAAATAACAACTCAATGTTTATGTCCAAGACAAATTAGCTAGCAACAGCAAGCTAGCTAAATAGGACAAATTAGCTAGCAAGTGCAAGCTAACTAGCTAAATTGCCCTACATGTTTAATGCTTTTCGACCTGTCCCCAAATTAATGTAATTGGTTTGGGGTTTGTTTAGATATTTTAACCTGCGTGTCGTGATTGCGTTTGGTGTAGGGGGAAAAAATAAATGTATGCACGATAGCACACGATGGCGTACGCGAGCAGCTAATTTAGGTTCCGTGTAAGAGAATTGAAAGGTTCAGAACTTTTGTAAAACATCACAGCACAGTGGACAAATATATGGCAGCTAGAAATGAAAACGGAGTGGTCTTCAGAGATAGATGGGAAGGGTTTAGGGTAGCTGAACGCTGGGAGTAAAAACAAACCAAATATAACTAAAGTAAATAATACTGTTTCCTTAAAATGTATATAGGATGTAAAAGCTGGAAGTAGAAGCCTAAGTATTGTTGTCCATTAGTGCATTCTGATGAAGGAATGGGTGGTAGGCAGGGGAAAATAATAAAGGAAAATATATTTTAAAAATAAATAAATAAATATAAATATATATTTAAAAAAGGCAATTATCACAATTCAGTTATAATGTGGCTAATGGGCAAGCGTATCTATTTATGTACACTACTGTTCGGGGTCACTTAGAAATGTTGTTGTTTTTAAAAGAAAAGCACATTTTTTACACATTAAATAACATAAAATTGTTCAGAAACACAGTGTAGACATTGTTAATGTTGTAAATGACTATTGTAGGTGGAAACGGCAGGCCCATTATCTGCAACCATCACTCCTGTGTTCTAATGGCACGTTGTGTTATCTTGGCCATGTTCTGTTATAATCTCCACCCGGCACAGCCAGAAGAGGACTGGCCACCCCTCATAGCCTGGTTCCTCTCTAGGTTTCTTCCTAGGTTTTGGCCTTTCTAGGGAGTTTTTCCTAACCAACGTGCTTCAACACCTGCATTGCTTGCTGTTTGGGGTTTTAGGCTGGGTTTCTGTACAGCACTTTGAGATATCAGCTGATGTACGTGGGTGGTGTGTCTCCTAAGTCTGTCTAGAAGATCGCTCCGACTACCTCTTCTCCGCCGGCGTTGTTTTTGGTCAGCCTCTGGAATCAGTTCAATTGCCCTGGGTAGTGCGAAAAAGGATCCACTTTGGGAAAGTTGTATTCCTGGTCGTAATGCTGGTGAGTTACCTCCGCTTTGATACCCAATAGTTCTTCACGGCTGTATGTAATAATACATACCATTTTCTGGGCTAACAATGTAAGAAATAATACATTAACAAACAAAATACTGCAACGTTTCCAAAGAACTATAAGTGAAGCAGCCCTCTCTGTCGGCGCCATCTTGGGTGCTTGACAGCCATTATGAGGAACAGTCCGATCAACCCTGCTCCTTGGTCAGAACGTCCAGTGTCAATAGGACAGTGCAGTGTGCTCTCTGAATTTACCAACAGACAATCTGATTACACTCTGAATTACGACCGCACCCTTAGGTGTCAATCAAATGTATTTTAGCATCGATCAAATGGGTGGGCAGTCAGGGAAGTTCCCATTCAGTTGTCAAAACGTGGGTTGGAACAATCATGCATTGGCAGGCAAGCTGTACGAGCAGTCTAATATTCCCCATCTTTTATCAGTGCAAATATGACAGCCAACAAGCTGAATACGTTTGAGAGGGTTTATCTAACGTTCCCTTGATAGATTTCAGTTCATCTCGCTCTGGCTAGCATAAGTTGTTGATCTTCTTGTTGTTGATGTGCATAACTGAGGGAGAGAGCCTTCCTTGTCATGGGTGTTTGAACTAGAAGTGAATTTGCATATTGGCATATATAGGCCTGCTGTAGCTGTGATTGGCTATGGTGCACCGGTCTGCATAAACTCTGGTCCTGGACAAGACAGATGTTTTTATTAGGTTTTATCTACTGCAGTGTCTATTAATTGTCTAAACGCAACTTTCCCACTCTTTTTTAGTTTTACCTTTATATATCTAGGCAAGTCAGTTAAGAACAAATTCTTATTTTCAATGTAGGCCTAGGAACAGTGGGTTAACTGCCTTGTTCAGGGGCAGAACAACAGATTTGCACCATGTCAGCTTGGGGATTTGAACTTGCAACCTCAGTTACAAGCCCAAAGCTCAAACCACTAGGCTACCCTGCCACCCCAATGCTTACTCTACAGTGCCTTCAGAAAGCATTCAGACCCCTTGACTTTATCCACATTTTGTTACGTTACAGCCTTATTCTAAAATTCATTCAATCATTTCCCCCCCTCATCAATCTACACACAATATCCCATAATGACAAATCCAAAACAGGTTGAGACATTTTTGTTAACTTATAAAAAATGAAAACTGAAATATCACATTTACATAAGTATTCAAACCACTTAGTACTTTGTTGAAGCAACTTTGGCAGCAATTACAGCATTAAGTCTTCTTGGGTATAACGTGACAAGCTTGGCACACCTATATCCAGAGATGTTAGATCGGGTTCAACACTCCTGTGCTGTCTTGGCTGTGTGCTTAGGTGAACTGTCGCCCCAGTCTGAGATCCTGAGCGCTCAGGAGCAGGTTTAAATCAAGGATCTCTCTGTCCTTTGCTCCGTTCATCTTTGCCTCGATCCTGACTAGTCTCCTAGTCCCTGAAAAACATCCCCACAGCATGATGCTGCCAACACCATGCTTCACCGTAGGGATTGCTCAAGTTTCCTCCAGATCAGACTTTTATTATTTTTTATTTAACTAGGCAAGTCAGGTAAGAACAAATTCTTATTAACAATGATGGCCTATCCCAGCCAAATCCTAACCCAGACGATGCTGGGCCAAATGTGCGCCGCCCTATGGGACTCCCAATCACGGCCGGTTGTGATACAGCCTGGAATCGATCCAGTGTCTGTAGTGATGCCTCTAGCACTGAGATGCAGTGCCTTAGACCGCTGCACCACTCGGTATTCAGGCCAAAGAGTTCAGTCTTGGTTTCATCAGTCCAGAGAATCTTGTTTCTCATGGTCTGAGAGTGTTTATGTGTCTTTTGGCAAATTCCAAGTGGGCTGTCGTGCCTTTTACTGAGGAGTGGCTTCCGTCTGGCCTGATTGGTGGTATGCTGCTGAGATGGTTGTCATTCTGTAAGGTTCTCCCATCTCCACAGAGGAACTCAAGAGCTCTGTCAGAGTGACCATCAGCTTCTTGGTAACCTCCCTGACCTAGGCCCTTCTCCCCCGATTGCTCAGTTTGGCCGGGCGGCCAGCTCTAGGAAGAGTCTTGGTGGTTCCTAACTTCGTCCATTTAAGAATGATGGAGGCCACTGTGTTCTTGGGGATCTTCAATGCTGCAGACATGTTTTGGTACCCTTCCCCAGAACTAAAGGTGAAAAAACTGTGCCTCGACACAATCCTGTCAACCTCATGGCTTGGTTTTTGCTCTGACATGCACTGTCAACTGTGGGACCTTATATAAACAGGTATGTGTCTTTCCAAATCATGTCCAATCAATTGAATTTACCAATCAAGTTGTAGAAACATCAAGGATGACCTGAGCTCAATTTTGAGTCTCATACCAAAGGTTCTGAATACTTATGTAAATAAGGTATTTTTAAAATAAATGTGCTAACATTTCTAAAAAACAGTTTCTTTCTCATTGTGTGTAGGTTATGGACCCCCAAAATTATATTGAATCATTTTAGAATACTAGAGCTGAGCTATAGAATGTCCACCAGAGCTGTTGCGAGATAATTAAATGTTAATTTCTCTACCATTAGCCGCCTCCAACATCTTTTTAGAGAATTTGGAAGTACGTCCAACCGGCCTCACAACCGCAGACCACGTGTAACCACGTCAGCCCAGGACCTCTACATCTGGCTTCATCACCTCCGGTCTGAGACCAGCCACCTGGACAGCTGATGAAACTGTGGATATGCACAGCTGAAGAATTTCTGCAAAAACTGTCAGAAACCAACTGAGGGAAGCTCATCAACCACACTCGGGTCTTGACCTGACTGCAGTTCGGTGTCGTCGCCAACTTCAGTGGACAAATGCTCACCTTCGATGGCCACTGGCACGCTGGAGAAGTGGGGGGCGGCACTGTCCCTGAACAACACAGTTAACCCACTGTTCCTAGGCCGTAGTTGTAAATAAGAATTTGTTTTTAACTGACTTGCCTAGTTAAATAAAAAAATAGAAGTGTGCTCTTCACAGATGAATCCTCGTGTCAACTGTACCTGGCAGATGGCAGCCGTCAACGTTATAAACTGAGTGCCCCATGGTGGCGGTGGAATTATGGTATGGGCAGGCATAAGCAATGGGCAATGAACACAGTTGAATTTTATCGATGGAAATTTGAATGCACAGATACCGTGACGAGATCCTGAGGCCCATTGTCGTGCCATTCATCAGCATGGTAATGCACGGCCCCATGTCGTAAGGATCTGTACAGAATTCCCGGCAGATGAGAATGTGCCAGTTCTTCCATGGCCTGCATACTCACCAGACATGTCACCAAATGAGCATGTTTGGGATGCTCTGGATCGATGTGTACGGCAGCGTGTTCCAGTTCCCGCCAATATCCAGCAACTTTGCATAGTCATTGAAGAGGAGTAGGTCAACATTCCACAGGCCACAATCAACAGCCTGATCAACTCTATGCAAAGGAGATGTGTCGTGCTGTATGAGGCAAATGGTGGTCACACCATATACTGACTGGTTTTCTGATCAGATGCATATCTCTATTCCCAGTCATGTGGAATCTATAGATTAGAGCTTAACAAATTGAAAAAAGACTGGAGACTTGTATCTCCCTCTATAATTTTATTAATCAGCTCTCTGAGCATCTTGTACCTGTACACAGCCAATCTGTAAATAGCACACCCTACTACCTCATCCCCATATTATTACTTACCCTCTTGCTCTTTTGCACCACAGTATCTCTACTTGCACATCGTCATCTGCACATCTATCAGTCCAGTATTAATGCTAAATTGTCATTATTTTTTGCCTCTAGGGCCTATTTATTGCCTACCTCCCTACTCTTCTACATTTGCACACACTGTACATAGATTTTTATATTTTTATTTTATTTTGTGTTATTGACTGTACGTTTGTTTATGTGTAACTCTGTGTTGTTGTTTTTTTCCGCAATACTTTGCTTTATCTTAGCCAGGTCGCAGTTGTAAATGAGAACTTGTTCTCAACTGGCCTACCTGGTTAAATAAAGGTGAAATAAAATTAAAATTAACTGTAACTCAGTAAAATCTTTGCAATTGATGCATGTTGCATTTATATCTTTGTTCAGTATACATAAATTACCAAAAATACACATATCAAAATATAAATACAAAACGCAGGCACAAAGAAAAACACGGTTATAAAAAACAAACACATTCATCAGTATTAAGGTCCTCAATCAGCTTTCTGAATTGCCCTGAGTGCACCAGAACAAACACATTCATCAGTATTAAGGTCCTTAATCAGCTTTCTGAATTGCCCTGAGTGCACCAGAACAAACACATTCATCAGTATTAAGGTCCTCAATCAGCTTTCTGAATTGCCCTGAGTGCACCAGAACAAACACATTCATCAGTATTAAGGTCCTCAATCAGCTTTCTGAATTGCCCTGAGTGCACCAGAACAAACACATTCATCAGTATTAAGGTCCTCAAATCAGCTTTCTGAATTGCCCTAGAGGCACTCGGAAATTGATTTAAGAACATTTGAAAGATTGTTCTACAAATAAGGTGCAAGAAAACTAAAAGTTTATTTACCTCAGTAGAGACTAAAGGAATTTCTGGAGTTAATGTGGTAATTCATGTCGAAAGTATAGTAATGATGTTAGGTACAGTGGGACTTTTTGTAAAAGGGCTTTAGAAATGAAAACATAGCATTAAAGAGGGCCAACCAACTTTCTGGTAGAGAATGCAGTGATGAGTACTAAAATTGTTGCCTGTAATAAAGCACAGTGTGCTATGATAAACTGCATCTACCGGCTTTAATGAAGTGGCAGCTGTGTTCATATACTGTAGATGATGTCGCTATTGTCTAGGACCGATAGGAACGTCGACTGAATAATCTGATTTCTACTATTTAGCAAGAGGCAGAAGAAGAACTCATCAATATGCTTTTTAAAAGTAAACTTTTCATATATCCAGATGGACACCATCCAAAGTACATATGCTTAAAACATCAATGTGCTTTAGAGAACAAAATATACTTTACCTGCATTCAATATCAATTTCAGGTCAATAAAGTTTTTCTGTAATACAACGAAGACAAACTAGTTCAGATAGAGCCTGGCCAACCGTGGGTGCAATAGCATACACAACAGTATCATCGGCATAAAAGTGCAGGTTACAATTTTTTTTACAGACATATCAATATTATTAATGTAAACAGTAAAAAGTACAGGACCCAGAATCAACCCCTGTGGGACACCTTTTGTAATAGTCAGGAATCCTGATTTAACACAATCAGTAGAAATACATTGAGTTCTATAAAGCAAGTCATTTTTAAACCAGTTACCTGCAGCCTGGTCTAGGCCCATTGAGGAAAGCCTCTGAATTAACAGTGAGTGATCAACACTATCGAAATCCTTTGACAGATCAATGAAGAGGGCAGCACAATAATGCCTTTTATTCATAGAGTTAACCATGTCATTTATAACTAGGGATGCAGCAGATATAGTGCTATCAACTGGTCTAAAACCTGACTGAAATACATTTGGAATACATTTCAAAGATAAAAACGATCTTAGCTGAGAATTAATGAAGGATCCTAATATTTTAGCTAGGCATAATTATTTAGGTCACAAGGCTAATAACCTTTGTGATGGGGAATACATGGGCCACCTTCCAAACCTTGGGGATAGTACCAGATATAATCGTCAGGTTAAAAATATGGGTTCATGATTCAGCAATCAGGGGTCAGAGAGCTGCAGCAAAAATGGATCAAGCATATCAGCTCCAGTGGATTTTTTACATCAATCTTAAACAAGGCATCTAGCACATCACAGATAGTAAATTGCTGAAATGAAAACAAAGATTCATTCAAGGATTAGTATTTTGCTGTTTCGTATCTCTAATACATACTATAGGATGATGATCAATGAGATCATATACAAATACTCCACTAGACAAATATTTATGTGGCTTATTAATAAAAATGACATCAATCAATGAAGAGTATTTCACATTTAGCCGTGTGGGTTTTGAGATCAATTGAGTCAGAATAAAATCAATGCATATACTCTTAAATTGATCCAAGGCTGTGCATTTTTTGGGGGGGAATTTCACCTTTACTTAACCAGGTAGGCCAGTTAAGAAGAAGTTCTCATTTACAACTGCGACCTGGCCAAGATAAAGCAAAGCAGTGCGACAAAAACAACAACACAGTGTTACACATGGGATAAACAAATGTACAGTCAATAACACAATAGAAAAATATACATACAGTGAGTGTGTGCAAATGGAGTAAGGAGGTAAGGCAATAAATAGGACAATATTGTAGCGAAATAATTTCAATTTAGCAAATTAACACTGGAGTGATAGATGTGCAGATGATGATGTGCAAGTAGAAATACTGGTGTGCAAAAGAGCAAAAAAAAGTTAATTAAAACAATATGGGGATGAGGTAGTTGGTTGGATGGGCTATTTACAGATGGGCTGTGTAAAGCTGCAGCGATCGGTAAGCTACTCAGATAGCTGATGCTTGAAGTTAGTGATATGAGAGATATGTCTCCAACTTCTCCAACTTCAGTGATTTTTGCAATTCGTTCAGTCATTGGCAGCAAAGATCTGGAAGGAATGGCAGCTAACGGAGGAATTGGCTTTGGGGGGTGACCAGTGAAATATACCTGGTGGAGCGCGTGCTACGGGTGGGTGCTACTATGGTGACCAGTGAGCTGAGATAAGGTGGAACTTTACTTAGCAAAGACTTATAGGTGACCTGGAGCTAGCTGGTCTGGCGACGAATATGTAGCGCGGGCCAGCCGACGAGAGCATACAGGTCGCAGTGGTGGGTGGTATATGGGGCTTTGGTGACAAAACGGATGGCACTGTGATAGACTGCATCCAGTTTGCTGAGTAGAGTGTTGGAGGCTATTTTGTAAATGACATCGCCAAAGTCGAGGATCGGTAGGATAGTCAGTTTTACGAGGGTATGTTTGGCAGCATGGGTGAAGGAGGCTTTGTTGCAAAATAGGAAGCCGACTCTAGATTTAATTTTGGATTGGAGATGCTTAATATGAGTCTGGAAGGAGAGTTTACAGTCTAGCCAGACAGCTAGGTATTTGTAGTTGTCCACATATTCTAAGTCAGAACCGTCCAGAGTAGTGATGCTAGTCGGGCGAGGCGTGTGCAGGCAGCGATCGGTTGAAGAGCATGCATTTAGTTTTACTAGCGTTTAAGAGCAGTTGGAGGCCACGGAAAGAGTGTTGTATGGCATTGAAGCTCATCTAGAGGTTTGTTAACACAGTGTCCAAAGAAGGGCCAGATATATACAGAATTGTGTTGTCTGCGTAGAGGTGGATCAAGGAATCACCCGCAGCAAGAGCAACATCGTTGATATATACAGAGAGAAAAGTCGGCCCAAGAATTGAACCCTGTGGTACCCCCATAGAGGCTGCCAGAAGTCTGGACAACAGACTTCGATTTGACACACTAACTCTATCTGAGAAGTAGTTGGTGAACCAGGCGAGGCAGTCATTAGAGAAACCATGGCTGTTGAGTCGAAAGCCTTTGGTCAGGTTGATGAAGACGGCTGCACAGTACTGTCTTTTATCGATGGCGGTTATGATATCGTTTAGTACCTTGAGCGTGGCTGAGGTACACCCGTGACCAGCTCGGAAACCTAATTGCGCAGCGGAGAAGGTACGGTGGGATACAAAATGGTCAGTGATCTGTTTGTTAACTTGGCTTTTGAAGACTTTAGAAAGGCAGGGCAGGATATAGGTTTGTAACAGTTTGGGTCTAGAGTGTCTCCCCCTTTGACTGTGGCAGCTTTCCAATCTTTAGGAATCTCGGACGATACAAAAGAGAGGTTGAACAGACTAGTAATAGGGGTTGCAACAATCAACAATGGCAGCGGATAATTTTAGAAAGAGAGAGTCCAGAAAGTCTAGCTGATTTCTACTGGTCCAGGTTTTCTAGCTCTTTCAGAACATCTGCTATCTGGATTTGGGTGAATGAGAAGCTGGGGAGGCTTGGGCTCGTAGCTGTTGGGGGTGCGGAGCTGTTGGCTGGGGTTGGGGTAGCCAGGAAGAAAGCATGACCAGCCGTAGAGAAATGCCTGTTGAAATTCTCGATTATCGTGGATTTATCAGTGGTGACAGTGTTTCCTAGCCTCCGTGCAGTGGGCAGTTGGGAGGAGGTGCTCTTATTCTCCATGGACTTTACATTGTCCCAAAAGGTTTTCGAGTTAGAGCTACAGGATGCAAATTTCTGTTTGAAAAAGCTAGCCTTTGCTTTCCCAACTGACTGTGTATATTGGGTCCTGACTTCCCTGAAAAGTTGCATATCGCGGGGACTATTCGATGCTAGTGCAGTACGTCACAGGATGTTTTTGTGCTGGTCGAGGGCAACCAGATCTGGAGTGAACCAAGGGCTATATCTGTTCTTAGTTCTACATTTTCTGAAAGGGGCATGTCTATTTAAGCTGGTGAGGAAATTACTTTTAAAGAACAACCAGGCATCCTCTTCTGGCGGGATGAGGTCAATATCCTGGGCCAGATCGATTATAAAGGCCTGCTCGCAGAAGTGTTTTAGCCAGCGGATGCAGGTAATGTGGCAGTGATCGCTGAGATCGTTATTGAAAACAGCAAATGTGTATTTGGAGGGCAGGTTGTTCAGGATAATATCTATGAGGGTGCCCATGTTTACCGATTTAGGGTTGGTGGGTTCCTTGACAATTTGTGTGAGATTGAGGGCATCTAGCTTAGATTGTCGGACAGCCGGGGTATTAAGTATATCCCAGTTTAGGGCACCTAACAGAACGAACTCTGAAGATAGATGGGGGGCAATCATTTCACAGGGCACAGCTGGGAGCTGAAGGGGGTCTATAACAGGAAGCAACAGTGAGAGACTTATTTTTGGAGAGATTCATTTTTAAAATTAGAAGCTCGAACTGTTTAGGCATAGACCTGGAAAGTATGACAGAACTTTGCAGGCTATCTCTGCAGTAGATTGATGGAAAATATCACTATCTTGAAGGAAAATGTTGTAGTTGGGGATGGAAATCTTAGAATTTTTGGTGGCCTTCCTAAACCAGGATTCAGATATGGCAAGGACATCAGGGTTGGCGGGGTGTGCTAAAGCAGTGAGTAAAACAAACTTATGGAAGAGTCTTCTGATGTTAACATGCATGAAACCAAGGCTTTTATGGTTACAGAAGTCAACAAATGAGAGTTCCTGGGGACACACAGGGGCGGGATAGCCAATCCAGATTCAAATCCCATAAAATGACCAATGACCAACCAGGACAGAAAATGTGTTAAACACTCAGCACCAATAGCATCCACCATTACATTTACATTACATTTAAATCATTTAGCAGACGCTCTTATCCAGAGCGACTTACAAATTGGTGCATTCACCTTATGACATCCAGTGGAACAGTAGTGCATCTAAATCTTTTAAGGGGGGGGGTTGAGAGAGATTACTTTATCCTATCCTAGGTATTCCTTAAAGAGGTGGGGTTTCAGGTGTCTCCGGAAGGTGGTGATTGACTCCGCTGTCCTGGTGTCGTGAGGGAGTTTGTTCCACCATTGGGGGGCCAGAGCAGCGAACAGTTTTGAATGGGCTGAGCGGGAACTGTACTTCCTCAGTGGTAGGGAGGCGAGCAGGCCAGAGGTGGATGAACGCAGTGCCCTTGTTTGGGTGTAGGGCCTGATCAGAGCCTGGAGGTACTGAGGTGCCGTTCCCCTCACAGCTCCGTAGGCAAGCACCATGGTCTTGTAGCGGATGCGAGCTTCAACTGGAAGCCAGTGGAGAGAGCGGAGGAGCGGGGTGACGTGAGAGAACTTGGGAAGGTTGAACACCAGACGGGCTGCGGCGTTCTGGATGAGTTGTAGGGGTTTAATGGCACAGGCAGGGAGCCCAGCCAGCAGCGAGTTGCAGTAATCCAGACGGGAGATGTCAAGTGCCTGGATTAGGACCTGCGCCGCTTCCTGTGTGAGGCAGGGTCGTACTCTGCGGATGTTGTAGAGCATGAACCTACAGGAACGGGCCACCGCCTTGATGTTAGTTGAGAACGACAGGGTGTTGTCCAGGATCACGCCAAGGTTCTTAGCGCTCTGGGAGGAGGACACAATGGAGTTGTCAACCGTGATGGCGAGATCATGGAACGGGCAGTCCTTCCCCGGGAGGAAGAGCAGCTCCGTCTTGCCGAGGTTCAGCTTGAGGTGGTGATCCGTCATCCACACTGATATGTCTGCCAGACATGCAGAGATGCGATTCGCCACCTGGTCATCAGAAGGGGGAAAGGAGAAGATTAATTGTGTGTCGTCTGCATAGCAATGATAGGAGAGACCATGTGAGGTTATGACAGAGCCAAGTGACTTGGTGTATAGCGAGAATAGGAGAGGGCCTAGAACAGAGCCCTGGGGGACACCGGTGGTGAGAGCACGTGGTGTGGAGACGGATTCTCGCCACGCCACCTGGTAGGAGCGACCTGTCAGGTAGGAGGCAATCCAAGCGTGGGCCGCGCCGGAGATGCCCAACTCGGAGAGGGTGGAGAGGAGGATCTGATGGTTCACAGTATCGAAGGCAGCCGATAGGTCTAGAAGGATGAGAGCAGAGGAGAGAGAGTTAGCTTTAGCAGTGCGGAGCGCCTCCGTGATACAGAGAAGAGCAGTCTCAGTTGAATGACTAGTCTTGAAACCTGACTGATATGGATCAATAAGGTCATTCTGAGAGAGATAGCGGGAGAGCTGGCCAAGGACGGCACGTTCAAGAGTTTTGGAGAGAAAAGAAAGAAGGGATACTGGTCTGTAGTTGTTGACATCGGAGGGATCGAGTGTAGGTTTTTTCAGAAGGGGTGCAACTCTCGCTCTCTTGAAGACGGAAGGGACGTAGCCAGCGGTCAGGGATGAGTTGATGAGTGAGGTGAGGTAAGGGAGAAGGTCTCCGGAAATGGTCTGGAGAAGAGAGGAGGGGATAGGGTCAAGCGGGCAGGTTGTTGGGCGGCCGGCCGTCACAAGACGCGAGATTTCATCTGGAGAGAGAGGGGAGAAAGAGGTCAGAGCACAGGGTAGGGCAGTGTGAGCAGAACCAGCGGTGTCGTTTGACTTAGCAAACGAGGATCGGATGTCGTCGACCTTCTTTTCAAAATGGTTGACGAAGTCATCTGCAGAGAGGGAGGAGGGGGAGGGGGAGGAGGATTCAGGAGGGAGGAGAAGGTGGCAAAGAGCTTCCTAGGGTTAGAGGCAGATGCTTGGAATTTAGAGTGGTAGAAAGTGGCTTTAGCAGCAGAGAGAGAAGAGGAAAATGTAGAGAGGAGGGAGTGAAAGGATGCCAGGTCCGCAGGGAGGCGAGTTTTCCTCCATTTCCGCTCGGCTGCCCGGAGCCCTGTTCTGTGAGCTCGCAATGAGTCGTCGAGCCACGGAGCGGGAGGGGAGGACCGAGCCGGCCTGGAGGATAGGGGACATAGAGAGTCAAAGGATGCAGAAAGGGAGGAGAGGAGGGTTGAGGAGGCAGAATCAGGAGATAGGTTGGAGAAGGTTTGAGCAGAGGGAAGAGATAATAGGATGGAAGAGGAGAGAGTAGCGGGGGAGAGAGAGCGAAGGTTGGGACGGCGCGATACCATCCGAGTAGGGGCAGTGTGGGAAGTGTTGGATGAGAGCGAGAGGGAAAAGGATACAAGGTAGTGGTCGGAGACTTGGAGGGGAGTTGCAATGAGGTTAGTGGAAGAACAGCATCTAGTAAAGATGAGGTCGAGCGTATTTCCTGCCTTGTGAGTAGGGGGAAGGTGAGAGGGTGAGGTCAAAAGAGGAGAGGAGTGGAAAGAAGGAGGCAGAGAGGAATGAGTCAAAGGTAGACGTGGGGAGGTTAAAGTCGCCCAGAACTGTGAGAGATGAGCCGTCCTCAGGAAAGGAGCTTATCAAGGCATCAAGCTCATTGATGAACTCTCCGAGGGAACCTGGAGGGCGATAAATGATAAGGATGTTAAGCTTGAAAGGGCTGGTAACTGTGACAGCATGGAATTCTAAGGAGGCGATAGACAGATGGGTAAGGGGAGAAAGAGAGAATGACCACTTGGGAGAGATGAGGATCCCGGTGCCACCACCCCGCTGACCAGAAGCTCTCGGGGTGTGCGAGAACACGTGGGCAGACGAAGAGAGAGCAGTAGGAGTAGCAGTGTTGTCTGTGGTGATCCATGTTTCCGTCAGTGCCAAGAAGTCGAGGGACTGGAGGGAGGCATAGGCTGAGATAAACATATTGATGTTACATTGAGCTGGGTGAACAGAATATGAATGACAGTCATCCAATATGCTGAAAATATAAATAAGGCCATGCTCATAAAAAAAATGACCGTCCTCCCTTATCTTAAATGGCACGACCGCCACTGAGAACAGATTTGAATAGGATTTCATGTTGTTAAAATGCTTTCAGTTCCACTGTAAGTGAGAAATTAGTGAACCTGCATAGCAACCATTTTTGTTATGCATAGCAATCAATGCTTTTGCATGGTTGAACGTATTTGGGTTTTAGTCCTTAGGATGAAATAGTATGAATTTAATTATCAAAACAACATGCAGAACGCATTACAGGCATCACGAGCATCTTATTAAGTGACAGTGCAGCTTTTGTGATTGGACAATGAACATTCAAGGCGTTGTTCTTGACCCTGTTTCACAGTGGCTATTTTGGCACCGTGTATCTGGGGCTATCACCGAAATGTCCGTGCTAACCCTGCCCAGCTGGCCCTGGGTTAGGGTTGGGGCTAATTTAACCTTCCGGTTCTAACTCCTTTCTGAGGTAACCAACCAGCAGGTAGAGACACGATGGTACTGGAGCTCATACAATCTCAATTTTTTATTTCTGGGACAGACAATAACATACACCACAGTGTTAGTTGAGTTATGCCTTCTCTCACACTCGATTAATTCCATCAGCATGAAACAGTCGTATATTATCCCTGTTTTGATAGTATAGTATTTAAACTTTTTTTTTCTTAACGCCATATGATCCATATAAAATAATAAAATACAAATGAACAATAACAATTACGTTGAACAAATACCCCATAGACAACACATTTATTCACATACCTAGGACAGACAATAACATTCACTGCAGTGTTAGTTGACTTATGGCTTCTCTCATGCTCCTACAACTGTCACGACTTCCGCCGAAGTCGACCCTTCTCCTTGTTCGGGTGGTGTTCGGCGGTCGACGTCACCGGCTTTCTAGTCACTACCGATCCATTTTTCTGTTTCGTTTTGTTTTGTCTGATTACACACACACCTGTTTTACATTCCCTCATTACATTCCCTATTTAACTATCTGACATACATTTCTGTTCTGTCCATGATTGTTCATGTCGTTAGTGGTTGTGTTTGTGTTAGAGTTGTGCTGTATGTTCCTATTTGGAATTTTGCTTTATTCTTTGAGTAAACTCAGTTGGATTACTCTATACCTGTGTCCTGCGCCTGACTCCACTTTTACTCTGCACCCAATCGCTGACAACAACATAAAAGGATAATGATCAAAACTCAACAAAAATGTTGAACCTTCTAGGTTTGGACGGGGCACACATGTTGAAAACAAGCTAGCTAACAGTGTACATGGCTAACAGGACGAGAGCTAGAATAACTAACGAGTAAAGCATGAAAACTTGGTTAAAAAAACTAAATACACTTCACATTATGACAAACTACATGTTATTACATTGTACATTTGTTTATACATATTCTGTGACAGTTTGGACATAATCATATCAAAATAAAGTGGGGAACGTTACCAACCCCTATGCTTCGTATTTTCCGCTGGCTGCCCCTCCACCACAGAAAGCACTGAGCTGGGCTGAAACACCTGCATTTTGGAGCTGCCTTACTCAAGAAAGCAAAAAAGAGGCCATGTTTGTATGTGGCTTTATTAACTCAAAGATGTATTTATTTATTTTTACATTGTTTGCAAACTGATATGTTACTAGTTTTAGTGAACTAGGCGTATGTCGCGGGTCACTACTTCACAGGAGAGCCATTTGAACATAAACATGTTTTTTTTGTTGTCAAAATGCGTTCTGCAACATGTGAACTTTCATGAACTTTCATGTGCCTTTAATAACAGACTTGTATGCCATCTGTAAATACGAATAAAATGGTTAAATTACGAGCCTAGTTGGTTTAGTCACAGAAAAAGCCAGCAATCTTCCCGCTAGTCATGATTGGCTGAGATAATGAGTGGGCTGGACATGGCGAGAGATGAGTTTGGATTGGTCTACAATATAGCAAGCTTCTGTTTATTTGAGCTGGTCAGTACTGTATGTGTAGGTAATCCTGTCTAACGCAGCTTTAACGAAGCGCAAGTGGGTTTAAACAATGCTGAATGGTTGTAGACAATGAAGATCTCTCCAGTAGGTACCAACATTTTCAAAGGCCATTTTCTCAAAAGTGAAGTTACAAGTTTATCAACTTTCAAAGCAGAATTACTTTCCCATTGTTCCTCAAATGCAGTGTATGATCATATGTTACACGTATTAATGCCAAAATAACATGCAAAAAATGTGGGGCTCAAAACATGAATGACGGGTCACCACTGCACCCGCTCAGCCCCGGGCTAAGGTGCAGTGTGAATCTGTCTATTATGTAGCTCACAAGCACTCTCATACTGGGATAAAGAAGTGGAGAAAAAGAGAGGAGAAAAGAGAGGGAGAGAGATAAAGAAAATGAAGGTGAGAAAGACAGAGAGAGGAAGACAGAGGTAGAGAAAGGGAAAGACAGAGTGTTCTCAGTCTGAAGAGGCCCGGGGTGAGACCAGCATCTGTGGTTCAGGTATCTGAGGGGGTTGATCGATTTACCAGACGATCAATCAGCGGACATGGACTCAGAGATTTCAGGCAGGTCAATCTCTCACCAGCCCACACACACACACACATACACACACACACTGAGTGAGACAGGTCAATCACTCACCAACCCACCCAGCAGACATCTGCTGATTTGTAGGAACGACAAGGCTTTTCTTACAGGCCAAAGGGAATCATACACCCAAAACCCCCACAATTTTACATTTACATGGCGTTTTAGGAGACGCTCTTATCCAGTGCAACTTACATGAGCAATTAGGGTTAAGTGTCTTGTTCAAGGGCACATCGACAGATTTTTCACCTAGTCGGCTCAGGGATTCAAACTAGCGACCTTTCGGTTACTGGCCAAACGCCTTAGGCTTCCTGCGGCCCAAATTCCACAAAAGTACGGATAACGCTAATATTTTATTCGTTGAGAAGATTAAGGTTCACATTTAATGATGCAATGAGAGTGTGAAAAACAAAACAGTAAGATGTGATAGCAGCGTTCTTCCATCAGTGTGTCAGTAAAGGGAAGCGAGATGAGAAGACCAGTAGCTCAATATTCCCACAGGAGCTTCCACGCATCCTCATCAACTCAAAGCCCATGTGTTATTGAAAGCTGCACAGAGACAGTGAAGAGAGAGAAAGCGAGAAAGAGAGAGAGAGAGAGCAAGAGCGAGAAAGAAAGAAAGAAAGAAAGAAAGAAAGAGAGGATTATATAGTTTATAAGATATGAAAGATATGTGTTATTAAAATGACTTAAATAATGAAGTAAAGAAAGGAAAATACATCACATTTCAACTCACATCACTGTGAGTATTATATACATGTTCAAAGTTGCATGACGGGGCTGGGTAGATTTCAAAAGAATTCAAATGCAGGGTTCAGTTGGAGTTGAAATGACTATACAGCAACGCTGCAGCAGCTTGCCAGTCTTTGTGGCTGTGTGTTAAAGCTGCTGTGGAAGTCACAATCAAACAACAACATATGGAGACGTGTCTATAATGTTTATATGTACAAACCACTCAGAGTTTCAAGCAACGTCTCATATGGAACAATGGAAGTAAATATTTATATATAGTAGTTTGCACATACAAAAGAAGGAAATCATTTCCTCGCTAGTAGTTATTTATTTTTGTTATATTTAGAAGGGGTATTTTGGTGCTATTGTTATCATGCTGAGTTGGACTGAAAGGACAGAAAGGTAATCTTTTTGTGATGGAGGGCATACTGATGGAAGACAAGGTGTTATGAAAAGCCTTTTCTCCCACTAGTGAACTCATTTCACCCAGATGACTTCATTAAAAAGAAATCTATTAGCTTTTACATGATGGACTGCTTGAATCCAGGAACATTCATCAACTAAGTCAACTCTTGGCTCTGCTGATTCTTGATTGGCTTAAGGGACACACACACGCACGCGCATACACACACACTGCACACACACATACACACGCGCATACACACACACACCCACACACACACCCACACACACACACACACACACACACACACACACACACACACACACACACACACACACACACACACACGCATACACACACACACACACTGATTGGACAGGTAGCTATATCAGTCAGTGTGCTCCCTCACTCTAACCATGGTGCTGGTAGAGTAACTTCATATCAATCATAAGCTCATTATGTGTGTTCCATACTGGTAATGTATCATTCTTTGTAATTACTGTGTGTGGATATGGATGTGTGTGATACCTCCTTTCAGCAGCTCATCTAACACTCCATTTATCCCCTGGCATACACCACCAGCCAGCCTCTCACACTCTTAACAAAAGTTCAAATCAGGCGACATTCTATTTCATCTTACTACAGTCTATTTACTTCAACTCTTTTCCTTATTTCAGGTCAAATGGTGAGTATTATTTTCAGAGAGGTACAGTATGATGTTTAAATAGTTTTGATCTTCCAGCATCGTCTGAGATTCCTAAAGATTGTAAAGCGGCCGCGGTCATCCCCCTCTTCAAAGGGGAGACACTAGACCCAAAATGTTACAGAACTACATCCATCCAGCCCTGCCTTTCTAAAGTCTTCGAAAGCCAAGTGAACAAACATATCCCACCCTAACTTCTCCAATATGCAATCCGGTTTACAAGCTGGTCACAGGTGCACCTCAGCCACTCTCAAGGTTCGAAATGATACCTTCGATAAAAAACAGTACTGTGCAGCCGTCTTTATCAACCTGGCCAAGGCTTTCGACTCTGTCATTCATCATATTCTTATCGGCAGACTCAACAGCCTTGGTTTCTCAAATGACTGCCTCACCTGTTTCACCAACTACTTCTCAGATATAGTTCAGTGTGTGAAATCGGAGGACCTGTTGTTCGAACCTCTGGCAGTCTCTATGGGGGTGCCACAGGGTTCAATTCTTGGGCCGGCTTTTTTCTCTGTATATATTAATGATGTTGCTCTTGCTGCGGGCGATTCTTTGATCCAGACGACACCATTCTGTATACATCTGGCCCTTCTTTGGACACTGTGTTAGTAAACCTCCAAACAAGCTTCAATGCCATACAACCGTGGCCTCTTTCCGTGGCCTCTGCTCTTAAACGCTAGTAAAACTAAATGCATGCTCATCAACCAATCGCTGCCCGAACCTGCCCACCCGCCTAGCATCACTACTCGGTTGGATCTTAGAATATGTGGACAACTATAAATACCTAGGTGTCTGGCTAGACTGTAAACTCTCCTTCCAGACTCATATTAAGCATCTCCAATCCAAAATTAAATCTAGGATTGGCTTCCTATTTCTCAACAAAGCCTCCTTCACTCATGCTGCCAAACATACCCTCGTAAAACTGACTATCCTGCCGATCCTTGACTTCGGCGATGTCATTTACAAATTAGCCTCCAACACTCTACTCAGCAAACAGGATGCAGTCTATCACAGTGCCATCTGTTTTGTCACCAAAGCCCCATATACCACCCTCCACTGCGACCTGTATGCTCTCGTTGGCTGGTCCTCGCTACATATTCGTCGCCAAACCCACTGGCTCCAGGTCATCTATAAGTCTTTGCTAGGTCAAGCTCTGCCTTATCTCAGGTCACTGGTCACCATAGCAACACCCACCCATAGCATGCGCTCCAGCAGGTATATTTCACTGGTCATCCCCAAAGCCAACACCTCCTTTGGGCGCCTGTCCTTCCAGTTCTCTGCTGCCAATGACTGGAACGAATTGCAAAAATCGCTGAGGTTGGAGACTTATATCTCCCTCACTAACTTCAAGTATCGGCTGTCAGAGCAGCTTACCTATCGCTGCATCTGTGCACAGCCCATCTGTAAATAGCCCATCCAACCAACTACTTACCTCATCCCCATATTTTTTTCCCTTTTCTTTCTGCTCTTTTACACACCAGTATTTCTACTTCACATGCGTATCTGCACATCTATCACTCCAGTGTTTAATTGCTAAATTGTAAATTATTTTGCCACTATGGCCTATTTATTGCTTTACCTCCTTACTTAATTTGCACACAATGTATACAGATTTTCTATTGTGTTATTGACTGTACATTTGTTTATCCTATGTGTAACTCTGTGTTGTTGTTTTTGTCGCACTGCTTTGCTTTATCTTGGCCAGGTCGCAGTTGTAAATGACAACTTGTTCTCAACTGGCCTACCTGGTTAAATAAAGGTGAAATAAAAAAAAATCATGTTGGTGGAAGAGCCAAAAGAAGTCACAGCTTTTTAAAGCCAAGTCAAACAACCCCACGAGAAAGGAAGCAAAACACCTTAATTACCTCATTGATTACCATGTTAACACACACTCACACACACACACACCATCCATTGATACTGACCTCATCAACACATAATTAAAGCCCAGGCAGAGGTGATTCATCATAAGAGCTCAGACAGGCTCATCTGTTTCCCTTAATGCTGTAACACAAAGAGCAGACCCAGTCAATATGGTTAGCCATGTGGAACTCTAGTCGCCTTCTGAGAATCAATAATGTGTTGTATGAGTACGGGGAAGCTCTGATGATGAGGATATTTACAAAGGCAAACAGAGCTCTGCGGCAGAGCAGCGTAGCAGGACACCTAATCTCAGTAAGAGAGAACCTTTGAGTCCTGTATTTCTGTACTTTCTATATACTGTAAGCCCAGGCAAGTTTCTAATTTGGGTGAACTACTTGGTGGTTCCCTGGGGCCTACTGTATTCTAGATTGGGTGAAATCATTTATGGTGGTCGACTCCAAGAAGGTTTCTGGGATTTTTCTGGGATAAAAAAAGAAAATCATCTACAGATTCACACCGGGGACATTCAACTGGGCATTCATTAAAACAGTCGTAACGAGTCGTGACTAAAATCCCACGGGGCTTTTTAGACCTACATGCTTAAGGTCATCTATAGTATCAGTCAAACGTTTTGGCACACCTACTCATTCAATTGTTTTTCTTTATTCTACAAAGGTGCTTCGACAAAGTACTGAGAAAATGCAAAAAAATCTAAAAACCTGTTTTTGCTTTGTTATTATGGGATATTGTGTGTAGATTGATAAGGGAAAAAATGATTTAATCAATTTTAGAACAAGACTGTAACATGACAAAATGTGGAAAAAGTAAAGGGGTCTGAATACTTTCTGAATGCACTGTATTTTCTCAATATAAAAACGACACCAGTAGACAATGTATGAGATTATTAATTATTCTAGATTTTGTACATGCCTTGTGCTGACGTGAAATTGTTTAGTGCACATCCAACCCTTGTAATCTAGGTGGTGAAAATTCTGGAAGCAGGAGATGATGGATCCTTAGCTTAAACATACACACAACTACCAAGTTCAATGCCAGATACTCTTCTCCCAGAAGGTCTGAGTGGCACTTGGTGGTGCCACTGTGATAATGAAGATGGTTTGCCTTCAGACTACCACAACAACTACATTGTCTATGCTAAATGTGTTTAAATTGTAAAAGAAAGAAAGAATAGTCAGTCAATAAAACATACATTCTATTCAATGGGGCAAGGCAAAGCAGAGATGACACAAAAGTAACTGAATGTAATCAGATTACGTTACTTAGTTTGGGTAATCCAACCATGACTTTACTAATTACAATTTTGGACAGGTAACTAGTAAGTGTAAAGGATTACATTTAGAAAGTAACATACCCAACCCTGCCGCCAGCAGACGTCACACGTCAACTGGCAATACTATTCTGTATAGGCAATACTATTCTGTATAGGTAATACTGTTCTGTATAGGTAATACTATTCTGTATAGGTAATACTATTCTGTATAGGTAATACTGTTCTGTATAGGTAATACTGTTCTGTATAGGTAAAACTATTCTGTATAGGTAATACTGTTCTGTATAGGTAATACTATTCTGTATAGGTAATACTGTTCTGTATAGGTAATACTATTCTGTATAGGTAATACTATTCTGTATAGGTAATACTATTCTGTATAGGTAATACTGTTCTGTATAGGTAATACTATTCTGTATAGGTAATACTATTCTGTATAGGTAATACTGTTCTGTATAGGTAATACTATTCCGTATAGGTAATACTGTTCCGTATAGGCAATACTATTCTGTATAGGCAATACTATTCTGTATAGGTAATACTGTTCTGTATAGGCAATACTATTCTGTATAGGCAATACTATTCTGTATAGGTAATACTATTCTGTATAGGTAATACTATTCTGTATAGGTAATACTGTTCTGTATAGGTAATACTGTTCTGCATAGGTAATACTGTTCTGTATAGGTAATACTGTTCTGTATAGGCAATACTGTTCTGTATAGGTAATACTGTTCTGTATAGGTAATACTGTTCTGTATAGGTAATACAATTATGTACTAGGGACTGGCAGGTTAGGATCTGCCTCTTTTTGAGGACCACCGAAATGACAATTAGCATTTTAGGGGACAATCTGTACATGCTCAAAGCCAGAGGGACTGGTCAATATCATGTAAAGAGAACTTGATAAACAATTACATCATGGTTGGAAAAAATGACTAATTGTCTTGACATCTTGGGAGTTGCCTTTTGCTTCAGGAGGTGTTTTCAGGGTACCAGGCATTGTAAACAAATGAGTCTGAAAGTAATGCTATTAATGTAGGAAGGCCAGGTGTATTAATAAACTCTACCAGTGAGTGTGGTGACTGTCCTCCGTGGGTGGAGGAGTGTGTCTGTGTTAGGTGACTGTCCTCTGTGGGTGGAGGAGTGTGTCTGTGTTAGGTGACTGCCCTCTGTGGGTGGAGGAGTGTGTCTGTGTTAGGTGACTGTCCTCTGTGGGTGGAGGAGTGTGTCTGTGTTAGGTGACTGCCCTCTGTGGGTGGAGGAGTGTGTCTGTGTTAGGTGACTGTCCTCTGTGGGTGGAGGAGTGTGTCTGTGTTAGGTGACTGTCCTCTGTGGGTGGAGGAGTGTGTCTGTGTTAGGTGACTGTCCTCTGTGGGTGGAGGAGTGTGTCTGTGTTAGGTGACTGCCCTCTGTGGTTGGAGGAGTGTGTCTGTGTTAGGTGACTGTCCTCTGTGGGTGGAGGAGTGTGTCTGTGTTAGGTGACTGCCCTCTGTGGGTGGAGGAGTGTGTCTGTGTTAGGTGACTGTCCTCTGTGGGTGGAGGAGTGTGTCTGTGTTAGGTGACTGCCCTCTGTGGGTGGAGGAGTGTGTCTGTGTTAGGTGACTGACCTCTGTGGGTGGAGGAGTGTGTCTGTGTTAGGTGACTGCCCTCTGTGGGTGGAGGAGTGTGTCTGTGTTAGGTGACTGCCCTCTGTGGGTGGAGGAGTGTGTCTGTGTTAGGTGACTGCCCTCTGTGGGTGGAGGAGTGTGTCTGTGTTAGGTGACTGCCCTCTGTGGGTGGAGGAGTGTGTCTGTGTTAGGTGACTGCCCTCTGTGGGTGGAGGAGTGTGTCTGTGTTAGGTGGGTGACCGGTTAGAGACTCCTAGCTCATTAGTGACCAGGCCTTTACCTGGGTACACCCAGTCCTCACACACACACACACACACACACACACAGGCAAACATACTTTCTCTCTCTCTCTCTCTCTTTCTCTCTCAATCCCTATCTCTCTCTCCACCACTGTCACTTCATTAATCAGCACTTAGAGACCTCTCTCAGCTAGCCCAAGGTCATACCCACAAACAGGAATGCAGTTCTATGATTCATTACTGTTTCAAACACACATGCACACACACACACATGCACACACTCTCACACACACATGCGCAAACACACGCACGCACACAAACACACACAGCTGTCAGAACAACGAACTTGTGGATTTATCATCAAGACAAATGTGTGTTTTCCTGCTCCCACGTCAACCCCACAAGCCCCTCAAGACAGAGCGATGGAAATGATAGCATGATGTTGTCTGTGGGTGAGTGGTAACAGAAGGGAACACAGCAGGGATGAGGGAAACAGGCTCTCGCTGTCCTCAGATCTGTCCTCTCATCTCCCTGTAGAGTAGAGGAGAGGAGAGACTGGTGGGAAGCAGCTTAATAGACACTGATGATGAAGTACCGAACCTATATGACAGCACTACCTGGACAGAAGTTTTACTAAGTTTTATAATATGTCAACCTGTTGGTTTACCTGTTGGCACAGAGCTGCAAGGACAAAGTACATAACTACACCTGGGATACTCTTCCGATGAACTGCTATGAGCAGGAATAGATAGAGGTTGGATTCATTCACATGAATAACAGTGAAGCTTCACAAACATGGCACGTATGGATGTAAGTATGGTGAATCGATCTATAAATCAGTCTCCTAAAGGACCTCAGCCTCCTCTACTGTTAGTCCTTCAGTCCTGACAAACCACAGCGCTCTGTGGAAGACAAAGATCCATCTCTATTACGCTTACAGAACGCTAAAACAAGCCTCACCTTTTCTCCTTGGCTATTTACAGCTAGAGCAAAGTGGCCAGGTCCAGGGAGGGAGAATACAACATTCAAATGAAAGGTCAGACGCCAGTTATTAGAATACACTGTGCTGTCTGTTAATGGTATGGCCTACAGAGAGCCACATTGATCAGCAGGCCGTGTGTGTGTGTGTGTGTGTGTGTGTGTGTGTGTGTGTGTGTGTGTGTGTGTGTGTGTGTGTTGATAGTGCAGCTTGCAGAGGGAGGCATTGATCAGCCCCTGTCCCCTCTGACAGCCAGGAATACACACTGCTGTTTGTTCTCCTAATTGAGTGGGTTCACCTTGTGGAACACACACACACGCACACACACACACACACACACACACACACACACACACACACACACACACACACAGACGGAAACAGACACATGCACGCACGCACACAAACACACCTCTGGAGAGCGCTGACGGATGTAATCTCACGGCACAGTGTGTTTATCTGACCTCAGGCTCAGTCAATCAATGGCAGCACTCCAGCAGAGGGCTGGTGTGTGTGTGCGTGCGTGCGTGTGTGTGTGTGCGTGTGTGTGTGTGTGTGTGCGTGCGTGCGTGTGTGTGTGCGTGTGTGTTTGTGTGTGTGTGTGTGTGCGTGTGTGCGTGTGTGTTTGTGTGTGTGTGTGTGTGCGTGCGTGTTTGTGTGTGTGTGTGCGTGCGTGTGTGTGTGTGTGTGTACGAGCGTGTGTGCGAGATGCTGCAGACAAACATAGGCACATGCAGTAGTTAGTCTGCAGAGCATTACCTCTAAAAGGAGAGAAAGTCATTTAGATTGTAACACAATCAGGGTCAACACAGATGTAAAGTGTTATACACACTGCATCCATTAGCTCAACTCTTTGCAACTTCATAAACGGCACGGACCTCTTGGTGTAGCAGCTTTGGATGTTTGGCTTTGAGTTGTAAGGTCATTGGTTCCTATCACTATCCCACATCACACACACGTACAGACACAGAAACACACTCCGCACACACACGTTCCTTACAATATGTTGTAGTCTTTCTGTTCATTTACAGTTTTTGCTGAACGACAGTGGGCACAACTGGAGTCACATGTGCAAAACTCTAACTACAGTCTGCACCACCAACAGTCACCTGAGCTAAACAGTTCACATCACCTGCAAAACTCATTCCAAGCAACACAACTCTTAACACATGGCTCAAAACACGCTCAGTGCAGCCAAACACTATGCACAACCCTCACTGAGATAACACACACTGTCACTCAGAACACACTGAGAGTAAAAACACTAGCATCAAACACCAATTCAGAAAATACAAACTTTTCATCTTTACAGTTTGAACAATTTCAGTGACTTCATACAAAGTCATATTTTCTTCAAAGAAAAGAGTGACATTCTTTCACATGATTTATTTTATTTTTTAGAACATAACAATTCTTTAAGATAAATGAAAATTAGCAGTTTCTGTAGTAATTTACGGAATTACAGTAATGAGAAAAAAAAGGTAGAAACTAAAAGTACATACTGTAATTCGAACAAATAATTGAGGGGCTAATCCTGCCTCTCTCTAGCATCAGGCCACAGGTTTTCTTCAACATCACATCTAATGTTTTCTCTTGCCATGCACCTGGGGAAGAACCTTCTGGAGTGCCTTATCCATCCCTGGCAGTCCTCTGGACTCGTGTCCTCACATCCGGCACGCATGGCTTCCAAAAGAGACATTTGGTCATGTGGGTGGTGACCAAACACTTTCCACCTCCAGGCAGAGAAAAACTCCTCTATTGGGTTGAGGAAGGGTGAATATGCAGGCAGGTACAAAACCATAAATCTGTGATGTGCTGCAAACCAATCTGTGACAGCTGCAGAGTGGTGAAAAGCAACGTTATCGCAAACTATGACAAAAACTTGGGGGTTTCTTACTGGCTCCCCCTGTTCTGCTGGGACTAGCTGAGCATAGAGCTGTTCTAGGAAAGCTATAAGCCTTTCTGTGTGGTATGGGCCAATGAGTGGTGTGTTGAGAAGCAAACCATCATTGGCCATTGCAGCACACATGGTGATATTTCCCCCCCTTTGGCCTGGAACCTCCACAGTGGCCCTTTGACCTATAACATTCCTTCCTCTGCGCCGTGTTTTGGCAAGGTTAAATCCAGCTTCATCGATAAATACAAATGAATGTGGTCTTTCCAGTGCTTCCACCTCCATTACTCTCTGAAAAACAGTAAGTGCACAGTTTTACTGTAGAAATGCTAATGTTTTTTTTTACTGTAAATATTTTGTATAGCTGTGTACGTAACCTCAGACGTCTTACCTGGACATATTGGTATCTTTGCTCTTTTACCCGTTCACTGTTTCTCTCGAACGGTACAGTGTATAACTGTTTCATTGTCACTTGGTGTTTCTTTAGGACTCGAGCAATAGTTGTTGTGCTGACAGAATTAACATTTTCAAATATATCATTATCAGCCAGCACTCTATCTTGAATCTCCCGCAGTTTTATTGCATTGTTGACAACAACCATGTCAACAATAGCATTTTCCTGCGCATCTGAAAATATTTTTCCTCTTCCCCCTGTTGGGGGCAGCCTTTGGGTCCTGTTGTAAAAATATATTTTACAGTCAAACTTACTGTAATATATATCTGTGTAAATATTCTATAATTGCAATACAAATTAGATTCCTGTAATGTTTTCATTTACTGTAAGGATGTAACTCTCACCTGTTTGCATGATGGAAAATTCGCATTACAGATGCCACTGTGGATCTTTGCAGATTGGGTTGCACCCTCAACCCTGCCTCTCTCAATGAGAGACCATGGTTCACGACATGGTCTATAAGTGTAGCCCTTATTTCATCTGAAATAACAGCTCTTTGTCTTCTTTGTCTTCCTCCACGCATCCGCCCTCTCCCTGCCACCCTTCTCCCTCCACGAACCCATCTTCCTTGTTCCATTTCCAAAATGAGTCTTTCTGAGCTCTACCTATATATACTGTAATATGTGTGTGTGTTCACTAACAAGTCTAAAACAAGACACCTGCTTAGCCTTTCAGCTGAAATTGCAATCAGCAGTGTTTGAAAGGCACAAGGCTGAAATCTATTCTGTTTTGAATGTGTGGTTCACAGTTTTGACTGCAGTGTGTTAGCATTTGAACAAAGTGCTGTAAATCCACAGTGTTGTGCAGGTTGTGGTTAAAGTCATGGGATAAGTGTGTAGAGTTTTGAAAACTGTGTTCAAGCAATGAAAAAGGAACTAGAGTTTGGTCCACATGAACTGCTGCTGTGCAGACTGTAGTTAGAGTTTTGCACATGTGACTCCAGTTGTGTCCACTGTCGTTTAGCAATAGAAAAAAACTGTAAAGTCATGAAAGTCCTTGTATCTAGTGAAGCTAGAAGCTGTGTGATGAATTACAGTAGTTTCTCCGTGCCTCTGTTTCATACCACAGGGTCAATAACTCATTGTTGATCAGACTCCATGAAGTTCTGATCAAAAACAATCTCTGCTTGTGTTCCCCTCACACTCGCTTATGACGACACAGGGTCTGACAACCCATCACAAACACACCCTCACCCAATTCTGTACTTTCATATGCTCTCGTCACACATTCTACTCCTTATACCTGCTGGCTGATCCTAACATCAATCATCTTGTGATTATGCAGTGTTTGCAAGCAACTGGCATGTTGATAAATTAAGCAGTAGAACGATCCTCTAGTGTGTGTAGAGGATCAAATGAGCCACTAGCAGATAAACTACAGCAGCTAGCCATCCTGAGGAAATATGAATGATGCTATTGATCTTGAAGACATACTGTGTGATTATGTGTTGTTTTCAAGGATAAAGGGATACTTTATGTATGCTATGTGCGTATGTGAATTAAGGATGACTACAGTGCATGTCTATTCAAACATGGACAATCCTATTCCAGATTTGATGGCCTCGCTTCACAATGGACTATCAGTATAAATGTGTCCCATTGAAAAGCTCTAGTTGGTACAACCTCTGTCTCAAATACGCAGCGCTCCCTAAATGAACCTGTCTGATTCTACATGAGGAAGAATGGAACAAATAGGCCAAATAGCTTATCAGGCCTTTTACTCTGGGAGAGAAGGGCAAGGAGGTCATAAAAAGGGCTTTACACGGCCAGACAGCCTGTACGACACACACACACACACACACACACACTGCAGGGCTGAGACAGGGCTCTCAGGCTTATTACGATGAACACCCCTGTCCCCCAGACACTTTAATAACCATTCTTTATGTTATAATAACAGAGCCCATTTCGGCATGGAGGGTTTCCATTCCCCCGCCAGTGTCCATCATGCACTGCACAGATTAAGAGGCTTGTGCAGCCTAATGGCACACAGAGGCAGATTGGCCTCTCTGCTGGTCCTCTCCTTGGTAATGAGACCATTTTCCCAGAGCGGGCACCACTCAGGGGGAACTAATCTCAGAGTGGTGTGAAGTGCAGGGCGCAGGGGGGGCAGAGAGAGGCGTCGAGCAGGGAAATGACAGGGAGAATCTGAAGAGGAAGGTTTCTTTACAGATCTCACAGTGAGAGGATGGGACCAAATGACTGCACATTGATCTAAATAGATGCAGGTTGACATTTATTGTCATATATCTTGTCCTGGAGGCAGAACTGTGCGATGTTATGCCTTTGCAGCTGTGCCAGCTAGGGACCCCTCTGCAGAGCTGCCTTCAGAACAGGATTCACGGGGAAAAACTCTCCCCTGCTAAATAGACACTAATAGACACGAATCCAGATGATTTGGAGATCTGACTACATTATTAGTGCTCCTCTCAAAGGCTAGATAAGGGTTTGTCAATATGAATGATTTACTAAATGCGGATGCTGTTGGTTTTCCTGAAATGCAGTATAATATGACTGGAAAAGATGAAAACACACTGATACCGTACTCATGCACACAGGCACTCACGCACACACACACACACATTCACACACTGCAGTCGATATGCAGACAAAAAAACATCATAGAGCACTGTTAGCTAAATATTGCAAAACATTAAAAGCTTATTTTCACACAGCACTCCATCAATAGACATTTTGGCAAATGACTCTAATTAATCGGCTTTACTAATGTTCAGCAATAATTCTCCTGTCTGCCAGTAATTAATAGGAGCTTTTAATCATCCAGACTTCCTTTATTACATTCAGACCACGGTCCTCTTCTGTAGGCCGAGCCCAGGAGTTGGTTTGTCAAATAATCTATTGACCACATTGCATAACGTCATTGATAGGTTTGATTATTAAAGATCAATTCATCGCAAAAATGACAAATTGCAAATGATTAAAAGATGTCTCAAAGATGTCTCATAACATGATCGATGGTACTGCTCTATAATCTATGCCTCTGCGTACTCACAGATTTGACTGACATACACACATACACTAGGAATGAAGTCATTTTATTTTCAAGAATTAACGGGAGAGCGTTAAGATATCCCATCATTTATGACTACCACAAAACGCAAAATAATTGATTGTATCACTCTCAACAGAATGAAATACAATGTAGGCCTACACTACTACTCAGGTTTAATACAGGTGCCCGGTATCTCCGGACTTCCCAACTAAGCTTCTTCCGTTTCCCAAGAAGAAGAATGACTGGTCCCAGGAAAAATATGCGGCAAAGAAATCCACAATGTGCACGTGTGAATAGCTGAACGAACTGGACGTATGAACTCTCAGGCCTCATTCATACATTAGACCAGTTATCACAACACTGGCAGCCTACTAGCTGACTAAACTCCATGATGAAGGAGGTTTCTGATTAACTCCACCAACGGAGTGGAGCAGAGATCAGGATTTGTGGAATTCAGTTGCGGCTATTACCTTTATTTAACTAGGCAAGTCAGTTAAGAACACATTCTTATTTTCAATGACGGCCTAGGAACAGTGGGTTAACTGCCTGTTCAGGGGCAGAACGACAGATTTGTACCTTGTCAGCTCGGGGATATCTATTCACCCAAGGTCAATGTTTCACAAAATGTAAATTATGAAATGCAACATTTACTTGGAGCAAAGGTGTTTATCGTTCATTTACAATCTGTGGAAACTATGAGACTAGAATGGTTCAGACTTCTGTGAAACATCACAGCACAATAGGAAACTATATGGCAGCTAGAAATCCAAACTGGACAGTCTTCAGAGATAGATGGGAGGGTTTGAGGGTAGCTCAAGGCTGTGACTTAAAGCAAACAAAAGATAACTCATGTAAAATATACTGTCCGTGAAATGTATATAGTATGTATATAGTATGTATATAGTATGTATATAGTATGTATATAGTATGTATATAGTATGTATATAGTATGTATATAGTATGTATATAGTATGTATAAGCTGGAAGTGGAAGCCTAAGTGTTGTTGTCCATTAGTTTAAAAACCAACATAATAATGCTTCCTTTGTACCTATCCTTGTCCTCTGTAGTTGAGCACCTTTCTTTGTTTGATGAACTCCATACTTTTTCAATAAGTGTTAATCAAATACAACCATCGACTGTTTCCTTGTTGAGATTCAATTGCATTTGCGCTGACTTGCCGTCTTGGAGCAAAAGCAATTGAGCAAACAGTTGGTGGTTGTATTTGATTACCGTTTATTAAAAAAGCATGGATTTCAGCAAACAAAGAAAGATGCTCAACTACAGAGGACAGACAAACATAGGTACAAGGTGGACGTTTCATAATTCATTTTTTTGTAAGTATTGACCTTGGGCGAATTGATGTAGCCGGAGAATAATTGGCGGAGTTTATCAGAAACTTCCTTCACCATGGATTGGAGTTTAGTCAGCTAGCAGCCAACCATATTTATCCTATTCAATGTAAATTGACCAATAGAAAACATTTACTTTCATGATATCTATTAATTCCATTGTTGACTATAATGTGTAGGTTACACTCGACCACTCCACGCAATTTCTGAAGGCAGTCTCCATCTCACATTCACAAATCTCCAATAGCTTTGTGGCATTGGAAGAGGCTTTGTGGCATTGGAAGAGGCTCAAAATATAAACTCCAGCTAGGCCTATACTCATTGTTAACAACATGGTTGGTAATGTGTTCAGAAACGCGCTAGAGGAAATAGACATTTGCAACATTGATCCAACATTGATCCATTTATAATGTTACAATAACAAAAGCGAGTGCACGAGTTTAACTAGTCAGATTTGCAAGGATTTGATCAACCGCGGCGCTATCCATGGTGATGGATCTCCTCTACAAGGTCTATTTGCCTCTGTATTTGTTTCCTGTGACTAGGTCACCACGATAAGTGGGTAATCATAAAGTAAAAACAGCCACAACCTTCTGAAATTGCCCTGATTGCCAGGTGCAAGTGGAGAGAAAAGGGCCAACAAAGGTAAGCTAAAATGAATACAATTTTCACGAGGATGTAGGCTAATAACAATATTTTAGGCCTACATTTAAACTAGGCTCCATCAACAAAATGGTGTGGTGACTGACAGAACTTTGAGCTGATTAAATTGTTGTCACGACTTCCGCCGAAGTCGGTCCCTCTCCTTGTTCGGGAGGCATTCGGCAGCCTTCTAGCCATCCCTGATCCACTTCTAGCCATCCCTGATCCTTCATTTTCCATTTGTTTTGTCTTTGTTTTACACACCTGGTTTCAATTCCCCAATTACATGTTCATTATTTAACCCTCTGTTTTCCCCATGGTTTTTGTGCGTGTTTGTTGTATGTATTTCGGTACTTCTGTGTGGGCTTGGTAATTCTACATGTATTTGGTCATTTTGAGTAAAGTGACTTTTATTACTCATCTCTGCTGTCCTGCACCTGACTCCTTTGCACCAGCTACACCCAGGCCTATTACAATTGTGACAAGATTCCTGCCCAGATTTCTCCATTTACATTAGTATAATCATGTGAGATGTTTTTAGCTGGTATTATACGCTATTAAATAATAGTTCCGGTTTGAACGGGAATACCGGGAATTACAGGGATGGTTTGAATTTTGTCAGGAACGAAAACTGGTAGATTTTCGATTAAAATATAAAATCCTAATGACTAAAAAAGGAAGCGGAGAGAATAGGGAGATAGATGGCTCCTAATACAAGCATGGGTAGTAGGCCTATATCACAGCAATGAGATCAGGAGAAATAGAAAGACTGATGACCAAAGTGTATTCATACAACCAGTTAAAGAGACATACAGTATGTGTGACGGTTATAGACAAGACAAGGTTATTCAGTAGGTCTATGCACCGACACACACACACACACACACACACACACACACACACACACACACACACACACACACACACACACACACACACACATATGGAAACACACACTCAGACAGGTGTGTGTTGCCGTGTAGGTGAGTGAAGGACACAGTACCCTGATGTGAACCCAACTCAGCTCAGCGTTGATGAGAAAAGCTGCTCTGGTGAGGAAGCCGTCCCAAATGATCCAGCACACGAGCAGGTGTGAACGAGACAATTAAGAGTTTTAATGAGGAGAAGGTGAGGATGGAGGGAGGAGAGTGGAAAGGGGAGCACGGAGTGAGGAGACAGGAGCTGCATACCTGAGAACCCTAACGATATATAGATCTAAAGAGCTTCTCTAGTGAATCTGACTCCAACTCAGCTATGTTCTGTCTCTCTCTTATTTAGGAAGTCAATCACACAGCAAATATTGTTGAAAGTGGAAACAGTTAGGTACCAGGTCTGTTCGTTCAACACTACAATGTTAGATTCATAAAAACGTATATTCTGACAGAGCTCTATGAAAACATCCCTCTGTCTGGGTCAGTTGATTGTATAATCAAGTGCAACCCTCTCTCTCTCAACTTTTGTGTTGTATTTTCATTTTTGACCGTGTCTATTCTCCCCATCACAGAGTGGGGCTAGACCCGAGGCCAGAGGGATAATTAGATTGGGGAAAGCTGAGAATAAATCTCCCCTCTCCCTAAAAACACACCCAGCATTCCAGATTATGCAAATCGGCTCCTCATGGTTCCTTTGAATGTAGGCGGAATGGGAGAGTTTACTGTCACCGGGAGGCCTGTAGCACTGGGAGGGGAGCTAGAGCTACTGGGATAATCATACAGAGAGTTCATCTAGAGGGCAGAATGGATGAGGAACCTATTGAACTACCAGTGTGATGTCCATTTAATTACAAGAGGTTGTAATTAGTAGGAAGAGTATCCCTTTACTCCTTCATTTTGTGTCTGAACTTTGATGTACCCAGATCTGTAAAGACTTTAGAGTAGTAACTCAGCCACACTTCCAACTGGACCTAACCACATGAAGACCATCTCCAACGTTCTCACCATTAAGAATACTCTACTTTACCAAAGGAGTAAGGATTCATTTGGAATTATCAAGTTATTAACTCCTTTTTCTGTCTCTATTTTCATAACCTCGGTCTTCTAGTGTTAGAACCCACACACAGCTATTATATCTAACAGCTCCAATGTCCTCTCTCTCTCTCTCTCCCTCTCCCTCTCCCCCTCTCTCTCTCCCTCTCTCTCTCTCTCTCTCTCTCTCTCTCTCTCTCTCTCTCTCCCTCTCCCTCTCCCCCTCCGTCTCTCTCTCTCCCTCTCCCTCTCCCCCTCTCTCTCTCCCTCTCTCTATCTCTCTCTCTCCCTCTCTCTCCCTCTCCCTCTCCCCCTCCCCCTCTCCCCCTCTCTCTCTCTCTCTCTCTCTAACATTCTGTCCATCCTCTCCTACTCATCTCTCCCTCATTTCCTCACAATGTGCAGAGACTGTTAAATGAAATCTCTTCCAAGCGTCACTGTACTTCTCGGTGAATGGTCCCACTGCTAAATGTTGTTTATCACGCTCAAGTGCTGGGGATAATGTGGGGTCCAGTCTTAAAATTTAACGCAATTATTCCACAGTGGTGGCAAATTGCTGTAGTTAAAACGCTTGCTTAAATTCTCTATTCTCATCGGCTCATTGTTATCTTGTTGTTAGTCGGCTGCATTTACACACTCAGCTCAATTCTGATCTTTTTCCATTAATTGGCCTTTTGACCAATTTCATCAGATCTTTTCACATCAGATTTTTTTCAGAACTGATCTGATTGGTCAAAAGACCAATTAGTGAGATACATGATCGGCAATACTTCTGAGAACAGTCCTGATTGTTGTGTGCTGTGTCCCGAAGTGCACTTGGCATATAGAATCACACAGTGTCAAGCGTCTGAGGATGAAACTACAAAACAACAGAAAGAAACACAGATCACACTGGTACTATGAAATAACCCATAGAATAATAGCAGTTTAACTATGCATGAATTCCAAGGATTTACAGGAGAGAGAAACAATGAATTATCTCACCATGAAAGTATTATTCATACTGTATGCTTGACAAATAGGAGAGGATTTATAGAGATGCATACAACCGATATATACAGTACCAGTCAAAAGTTTGGACACACCTAGTCAGTTTTTCTTTATTTATACTTTTCTCTACATTGTAGAAAAATAGTGAAAACATAAAAATGATGAAATAACAAATATGGAATCATGTAGTAACCAAAAAAGTGTTATAAACAAATCAAAATATATTTAATATTTAACATTCTTCAAAGTAGCCAGCCTTTGCCTTGATGGCAGCTTTGCACACTCTTAACATTTTCTCAACCAGTTTCATGAGGTTTGATTTTTTATTTTATTTTATTTGGATCTCTTTTAGTCCTCATTTGGACTAATCTTCCAAGAGTCTTTGGACATTAAAATACAATTTATAATCTGAACACATTTTCACATATAAACACACTGTTACAAACAGACATAATACACTAACATATTGACCAGATAAATACTCAATACTCAATCTAAGAAGATAATGATTCCTCATCTACTATAGTCCAACACAAAATTATTATTATATTTAAATGGTTTTAAAGTATTATTTAAATGTATATCTTGAGAGGTTTCTGGTTTGCGCAGTTAAATTATTCAATTTCTTTATCGAAATGTTATTTTTCCTATTTCTCTTTTCTGTCTGGATAGCACATAGATGGATGGTGGACAGTCTATTCCTAGTATTTACTGAATGTCGGTATCTTACCGAATGATTACCGTTGTGAATAGAGTTTGGCTGTTTTAAATTGTGTATACTATGAAATAAAATAAGCATGTTTTTTAAAATTTTCTTGTTGATTGATGACCAATCACCTGGAATGCATTTCAATTAACAGGTGTGCCTTGTTTAAACTTAAAAAGTGGATGTCACGTCCTGACCATAGAGAGCCCTTATTTTCTATGGTAGAGTAGGTCAGGGCGTGACTGGGGGTTAGTTTAGTTTATTATTTCTATGTGGGATTCTAGTTTTGTTTTTCTATGTTGGTGATGTTGTATTATTCCCAATTAGATGCAGCTGGTAATCTTTTGTCTGTAATTGGGGATCATATTTAGGTAGCTTTTTTCCACCTGTGTTTGTGGGATATTGTTTGTGTGTAGTTGCATGTTAGCACTCCATTGTCATCACGTATCGTTTATTCTTGATTGTTTTGTTGTGTGGTTCACTTACTTTAAATAAAAGATGTGGAACCCAGATCACGCTGCACGTTGGTCCGAGTATGCTTCCAACGATCATGACAGTGGAATTTATTTCCTTATTGCGTTTGAGCCAATCAGTTGTGTTGTGACAAGGTAGGGGTGCTATACAGAAGATAGCCCTATTTGGTAAAATGCCAAGTCCATATTATAGCAAGAACAGCTCAAATAAGCAAAGTGAAACGACAACTGGCTCTCATGATGACCGCCACAGGACAGGAAGACCCAGAGTTACCTCTGCTGCAGAGGATAAATTCATTAGATTTACCAGCCCAGTAAATGCTTCACAGAGTTCAAGTGACAGACACATCTCAACATCAACTGTTCAGAGGAGACTGTGTGAATTAGTGTGTGAATTGCTGCAAAGAAACCATTACTAAAGGACACCAATAACAGGAAGAGACTTGCTTGGTCCAAGAAACACGAGAAAGGTGGTCTGATGAGTCCAAATGTGAGATTTTTGGTTCCAACTAATGTATCTTTGTGAGACACAGAGTAAGTGAACGGATGATCTCTGCATGTGTGGTTCCCACTGTGAAGCATGGAGGTGGAGGTGTGATGGTGTGGGGGTGCATTGCTGGTGACACTGTCAGTGATTTGTTTAGAATTCAAGGCACTCTTAACCAGCATAGCTACAACAGCATTCTGCAGCGATATCCCATCTGGTTTGCACTTAGTGGGACTATCATTTGTTTTTCAACAGCACAATGACTCAACACACCTCCAGGCTGTGTAAGCAAAAGCAGCCAACAAGTGCTCAGCATATGTGGGAACTCCTTCAAGACTGTTGGAAAAGCATTTCAGGTGAAGTTGGTTGAAAGAATTCCAAGAGTGTCCAAAGCTGTCCTCTGCTAATTTGAGCTGTTCTTTCCGTAATGTGGTATTTTACCAAATAGGGCTATTGCATCTCCTCCTCATGGACTGCACCGGATTTGCCAGTTCTTGCTGTGAGATGTTACCCCACTCTTCCACCAAGGCACCTGCAAGTTCCCGGACATATCTGGGGGAATGGCCTTAGCTCTCACCCTCACATCCAACAGGTCCCAGATGTGCCCAATGGGATTAAAATCCGGGCTCTTCACTGGCTATGGTAGAACACTGACATTTTTGTCTTGCAGAAAATCACGCACAGAATGAGCAGTATGGCTGGTGGCATTGTCATGCTGGAGGTTCCTGTCAGGATGAGCCTGCAGGAAGGGTACCACATGAGGGAGGAGGATGTCTTCCCTGTAACGCACAGCATTGAGATTGACTGCAATGACAATAGGCTCAGTCCGATGATGCAGTGACACACCGCCCCAGACCATGACGAACCCTCCACCTCCAAATCGATCCCGCTATAGAGTACAGGCCTCGGTGTAACGCTCATTTCCTTTGATGTGAGACGAAACCGTGACTCGTCAGTGAAGAACACTTTTTGCCAGTCCTGTCTGGTCCAGCAACAATGGGTTTGTGCCCATAGGCGACTTTGTTGCCGGAGATGTCTGGTGAGGACCTGTCTTACAACAGGCCTACAAGCCCTTTGTGCAGCCTCTCTCAGTCTATTGCGGACTGTCTGAGCACTGGTGGAGGGATTGTGCATTCTTGGTGTAACTCAGGCAGTTGTTTTTGCCATCCTGTACCTGTCCCACAGGTGTAATGTTCGGATGTACCGATCCTGTGCAGGTGTTGTTATACGTGGTCTGCCATTACGAGGACGATATATATATATATATATACTGTTGAAGTCGGAAGTTTACATACACTTCGGTTGGAGTCATTAGAACTCGTTTTTCAACTACTCCACAAATTTCTTGTTAACAAACTATAGTTTTGGCAAGTCGATTAGGACATCTACTTTGTGCATGACACAAGTCATGTTTCCAACTACTCTTTACAGACAGATTATTTAACTTATAATTCACTGTATCACAATTCCAGTGGGTCAGAAGTTTACATACACTAAGTTAACTGTGCCTTTAAACAGCTTAGAAAATTCCAGAAAATGATGTCATGGCTTTACAAGCTAGGCTAATTTACATAATTTGAGTTAACTGGAGGTGTACCTGTGGATTTATTTCAAGGCCTACCTTGAAAGGCCTACCAAGCCGAAGAACACCATCCCAACCTTGAAGCACGGGGGTAGCAGCATTATATTGTGGTGGTGCTTTGCTGCA